>NC_084793.1:215035380-215335484 GCF_963169125.1 Humulus lupulus
AGAATTTGTGGGATGTTACAATTTTGCACTCCTATTATAAAAAATAATTTTACATATCACAACTCTAAAAATTCTCTTAAAACTTATAATATAATGATAGAATTTATTATGACTAAATATATTTTTAATCACAATAAATTACATTTTGTGTTACTAATAATTTTCGTCATAGATTTTTTTAGTAATAACATAGTGTTGATGAAGTTTTTTTAGTTACAATGTTTATATTTTTTAGTCGCAAAATGTATTGTGACTAAAGATATTTGTTTTTGTGATGATAAATATTTCAAATATTTTAATTTATATAAATTTTCAATAAAATTAAAAAATAATTTTACTTATACTATTATCACTAACAATTCCTAAATACTATATATACGTTTTGGTGACCTACCTTATGACAAATTGGACATAAAAATATAATAACCAATTGAATTTGCAATTAATATTATAAATTATTAAAAAATAGAAAATTATTTGAATAATTTATTTATATAACTAATAGCTATTCTAAGTTTCAAATTATTAATTTAACATTTTTTATGAATATATTTATTTAATATATTAAATTATATTAACAAAATACAAATTTATGAATACTTGATTAAAAAAAATTGTATTTGGATGAGACGACAGTTTTCGTAGAAATGTTGTCTCATGTTAAAAGTAGACATGTTATGACAATCTCACTAAAACTATTGTCTCATGCAAGTTTTAATTTGCATAACACAACAGTTCAAGAGATAATGTCGTGTCATGTCTATTTTTGACACAAGACGACTGTTCTATGAAAACTGTTGTCTCTCGTGTGTTGCCTAAGTATAGTTTTCTAGTAGTGAAGAATCATTGCTATCTTTTTCGAAAAATAATAACGATCATCCAATCCAATGAAACAACTTTGAGATTCATAGCAAAATCTTCCAAGTCAATCGTAAACTCACAAGGACGTGTGTGTGTACGCGTAGGATATTATGGGAAAAATTTAGGCTCTCTTAATGTTCTCAATATATGAGAACAAGAGTTGTTTGGAGAAGACAAGGTCCTAAGAGAGTATCGTAGTTTTTTAGGTTTTCTCTAAAAACTGAAAGTCAATCGCTTCTTTTTATGAAACATTATTAGACATTTTATAAACAAAAAATAATCTAACAAATTAGACTCAGTCAAAACTGATTAGGTTTAGGATATAATTATTCAATCAATATTTTAATAAAATCAAAATATCACTTTTTAAGTAATTATTTAACAAACAAAATAAAAAATTCAAATGCTTAACAATTAAAAGTTGAACCAAACAAACTCGGTTATAACATGTGTCACACACCAGTCACTACGCAAGCATAGTGCCTGTGTGTGTAGTACACATGTATTTCCTCAATTTTATCTAATTTATTTATTTAATTAGTAAGACAAAATATCTATGCATTAAAATAATATAATATTTCATAAGTGGATGAATATCAATTAATTAAAAATTAAATTTATCTTATAATTTAAATTTATTATTATCATATAATAAATTAATATTTTTCTCTATAATTATTAATTAACCCAACTAATATATAGTTTTCAAATAAAACATATTAGATTATTTAATTAATTAATTATACATAATTACAACTTAGCCCTGAAAAATTAATTGCATGATAATTAAGTCATTTTCACCTTTTAATTTTTCAATTATATCCACATCCTTGATAGTGTAGTATACAGGTGACTTGGGGATCATGAACCTATAATACTAAGCTCCAATAAATCAGATTATTAATTAAACTCTTTAATTAAATAATCTTATTTATTAATTCTATTTTTACTCCACCATAAATATGGAATGACACACTTAGTAATTATAGAACTATATTTACAAAATTATCTCAATTTGGCCATTGATATAATCACTTCATGTAGATTTGCCCTCCAATTTATTGGTTCACTAATTAAAGCTGGTCAAAATTACTGTTTTACCCTTCGAATTACCTCTTGTTCCTTAAGTACCATTAATTATCTAATGAATATTCAATTTATAATCATATTATATATTTGAGCTTAATAACTATTTAATTCCATAATTAACCCTTAACGGAACCAATATTTGATCCATCAGAAATGCTTAGATTCCAATCTTGTAAGATCATGTTCCCAACCATTCATACCATTGAATCTCTAAAACAAAAAGTAACTATCCTTATTATACTAAGTGACCTTAACGAGTGAATCAAAAGACCCAATAGATATGAACAAGAGTTAGAATGATCTACATATTCTCATCATTTTGTTATGAATTAATTTTTTATGGAAAATAGTATATTTATAAAGAAATTAATTCACATTGGTTTTGTCATAAATAATCTAATTATATAAAGTATATTTACTAACATGTCTATCCACATCAGCAATCTGGATCAAGATCACATACATCATCAAAATATGCATAGTAAACTGTACTAGCAACCATTGATGAAAAATTCCATACTTTAATATGTTGTAGAAAATTTTATTCATTATATATGATCTTAATCCTCTCGTACTCATCCAAGATCATACTCTCATTAATAAATATAGAGTTATCTGATCTTTATAATTATTCAACAATATTCTAACATTCAATTACAAAGAAAATGTACTTTTGTTTAATTCCAAATAAAAATGTCTTATTACATGTTTGTAGGCCACCAACCCTAATAGTAATAACTTCGGGATTCATATTGTTATGTATATTATCATTGCTTAACATGTTTAATTAATACTTTGTTAGCGAAACAGTATTTATAAGAGTATTAATAACATGTCGGGTCTAGATATGCATAATCTCATTATACGAAGTACTTCCATTAAGATGTCCTACTACATCAGTGATCCAGATCTAGATCACATGTATTCATAATACGAGTGGACCGTACTAACAATATGTAAATAAAAGACTTCTTATAAACTTTATTTTACTTTGAACTTTTTAAATTTGTTCCCTATAATCATAATCATCCCGTACCAATGCAAGATTGTAGTCACATCAACAAATTTAGAAATTTTCTGATATTTATAATATTATTAAAATAATTGATATAGGCAAACAATTCAAATATCTTATTTATTTCATAATGGCAATGTCCAATACATATGATTTAAGGGCACCTATTCCTAACATTTTGTTTCCTTTTTAAAAAAGAAGTTATTTGACAGGTTTGCAAAAAATTCAAATATATTTTTCAATGACTAACACTTTTTTTCTGAATAATATCATATTAATTGTTACGAGAAAATATAATAGGAGAATAAAAAAACTCAAGATAATACTACAACTCAAAGAACAAGGTACAGTATGACGATAAAATTAGAAAATAAATAATAGAAAGCAACAACCAGGGATGGATCCACTCTTTGGGTAAGGGTGGCCTTACCCCTCCTCCCCTCCCCCTTAAATTTTTGAGAATTTTTTTCTTTTAATTTTTTCTTGAAAATTTATAATTTGGCCTCCCTAATTTTTTGTAATGTTCCAAATTTGCTAATAAAGCCTAGTGCCTTGATTATTGTGCCAGGAGGGCATAATTGGATGTTTATGTGTTAATATGACTTAATTATGACTATATCTGTGAATTTTATGAGTTATATCTTGATATTACTGCTTATGCGTGTTTAAGTGTATTAAAAATGCTTATAGGCTCGTTTTCGCTAAAAAATGCATTTTCGTAATTTTTACCTGTTGATGGTATATGTGTAATTATACATGTAATATGAGTGAGACCACATTTTTATGTAGATATATTTGAGACATTTGGCACGAGGCGATCCTAGTGAGAAATTCAGCTATTAAGTCACAACGGGGTTAAATACCCGGCTCGGGGTGAGCATAGGGGTATTTTGGTAAATTACTGGGGTTTATTGAGTCACGGGAGTTAATTGGTGAGTATTTGGATTTAGTGAATTTAATTGGGAAGTCATGGTAAAATTTGAGGATTAGGGGGAATTTCGGGAAAAATGACCAAAATGCCATTGGGAATGCTTTGGGGAGAAGTTAGGGGCTAGGGGTAAAGTGGTCTTTTGACCACACAACTAGAGAAAAGAACCTTGGATGATGGGTTTGTCCATGCACGTTACTCACTCTCTCTCTCTCTCTCTCTCTCTCTCTCTCTATCTTTCCTTAGTCATTCAAGAGTATTCTCTAAGGCACTCCAGGTTCAAGTTTGAAGTGAAGGGGCAAATTGAAGCTTTTAGGGAGGGACTTAAGCTTGTTCTCAAGGATTAGAAGCTGCCAAGCTAGGGAATTCTGATGGGGAATTCATTTTCTATGAGGTAAAAATTATGTACTTGAAGTTTTAGGGTTATTTTTTCTGTCCTTGATCAATTCTGGTCATTTGAGGTTTCTAGGGGATTATGGGTGGTGTTGTGGTGTGTTTAAGTTGTTAGAGGTGTTGTTATGCTCGAAAACTACTGGGACTATGTTTTGGGATCATTTTTTTTTCTGAGTTTTGGGACAGTTGGCGATTTCTAGAATCGTTGAAATTTCTAAGTTCGTGGGGTTGCGCCCCAGTGCTGTTCTTGGAGCGGAGCGGCCTGCAAGAACTCAGAGGCGCTGGGGTTCCTCTGACAGCCTTGGCACCGCAGCACTTGGTAGGCAGTACCGTGATCCATGTCCTTTGCCTTTGTGGTTCGAGGCTCTCTACCTAGAGGCGCGTCGCGGCCCTTCAAAGGGCCGGGCAGCAGCTCTAATTGGGGAAAATTATCAAATGAGGTTTTGAGATGCGGGGACTCAAACCTAAGGGTTCAAGAAGGGTTCTACTAGAATTCGAGTTCTTGGAGGCTAGGACTCAATCTTGAAGCTTTTAATTGCTTTAGGTCTTGATGGATATTCGTTGATATGTTGTGACTAAGGGTACCGCAAGGCTCGAGAGGAAAGGATTGTGCTCGTTGTCGCTTTACCCAATCGTTCATGACTTGAGGTAAGAAAATCGACACTTGCACTGAGTGTAGGGCATGTGCCCCAATTATAGGGCACGGGAATGACTGTATCATGAATTCGTTTATAGTTGAATGTCTGTTTTGTTTGAATATATGATGTTAAAATTGTTTGTACTAATCGCTCAGTCAGGAGACCGTTATCGGCATTACATGCGCGCGTAATGTATGTCGTAGTGGCGAGGCGATAAAGCGGATGCGATATCCGCCATAGTGGCGGGGCCATTGTGAATATGTGATATCCATCTACTCTTCATGAGTCGTATATTGTTTGGAAAATCTATTTTAACAATTTATGGTTATGGAGTATGCAATACATGTTAATGTTTTTCTTAATTTTTGTATGATTTGCTTGGGTTTTCTTCCTGAGCCTTGGCTCACGGGTGTTTCATGGTGCAGGTAAGGGCAAAGGAAAGTTTGACCACCCATGAGTTAGAGAGTTGTAGGGGCGGCATGTACATACTCAGCCTGCTCGACCACCACGATCGAGATATTTTGAGGAGCAGAAGTCATTTATTGAAATTTGTCGCTTAGGTCAGCTAAGTTTGTAAATTTGATAAACTTGTATTTTATTTAGAAACTTTTGGGATCTCTTGTGACTATTCAACATTTTTTAATGAAAAGTTCAACTTACCGACCAAAAACTCTTAATACCTAAATTGTAGTTTAACCTTATGTAATGACCCAACTATTTCTAAGACCTTGGACCATTAGATCTACTATACATAGCTACTATTTTTGGAAAGATACATAAGAAATAATATAACTTTATTAAATCTCAAAATATTGTATCAACTACCTAATAATAGAAAATATGGCATGGGTACCCATTGTTTAAAACATAAAACATAATTTTAAACTCAACAAAATTGTTTACAAAACTAAATGCGGAAAAAAAAAAGATTTAAAAGACTAAAAATAAATAACTTCATCTCGATCGACATGCAGTCCACACATTTCATCCATCCTCAACACATAAGCCAAGCTACCAAGAATCCTTTCGCCTTCCATATTCATTTTCCTGCATCACCCTAAAAATAAAGGAATGAGCCTAGTGCCCAGCAAGGAAAACCTACTAAAAACATACATCATATATCATAAGCATAAAACTACATCATAAACATAAACTATAAAACATATGACTATAAAAACATATACCATATATCATAAGCATACACTATAAAACATATGGCTATAAGAACATATACCATATAGGACTACAATATTAATGGTCATTAACTCATTAACATGGCATGCGATAAACCATCTAGGTCCCCTGTCTAATATCTGAGGTAGGTTAGATCACATGGTAGTATATGATAACCCATCTAGGTCCCCTGTCTAATATCTGAGGTAGGGTAAACCATAACTCTAAACCATGAAAATGATAAACTAATCTTGGGGCTTGCTATCTAAGCAAGTCATATGCCCAAGCGACTAAAAGCATAATCTTGGGGCTTGTTATCTAAACAAGTCATATGCCCAAGGACTACAAAACATAGCATACATATACTTATTATAGCATAAACATATCATAACATAAACATAGCATAACATATCATACAAACATACAAGATCTATCCTATTTTCCTTACCAAAATACCGGGATGATGAGAAAAAAGTCGGGATTTTGGAACACTCCTAAAAACCATTAATAGAGAGGTGAGTTTTCTAAAAAAAAGAGATGAAGAGGAATGAACTAAACCATCGAGAAGGTACTTACAAACAAGAAATCTCAAGTTCGAAGAACTTAGATGCCTAACCAAGAATAGAGAAGATTGGGTTAGGAATTGAGTAGAGAAAAACTATAAGAACTAACAACACAGAAAAGGAACTAAGAATAGGAATACCTTTGAAATTGCTATGACCGAACTACACCTCGAAACCGAAATACACTCTATGAACCTTACTTCCCAAGTGTCTAATAAGCTTAGAATGACAAAGCTTATAACCCCAACCCAAGTGTTTATCACTCTATAGTCTCACTAGCACCTAGAAGGCTCTGATCAATGCTTGAAGAATGAATGAAAAGGCTTGGTGCTAGGTCCTATTTATAGGGTTCTAGGAATAAATATCTTCTTTTTTGGCTTTGAATAAAAATAATGAATTTAATTGAAAATATTTGAATATCCTTCAGCCAAAGGCTTAGGACTTGGTCAACAAAGCTTGATTTTTAAAAACAAAAAAAAATAATCAAATAGAATCCTAACTTCTAACTCCCTAAATCTCGTAACTCTAAACTAACCTATAGTAAAATCAACATATCTGAAGCTGTAGAACTCTGATTTAGAATATATTTATACCGTTAGAAAGCTAATTAAATTATCTACAACGTTTTAGAAATACTATTTTTCGAAATTCATAACATAACTGGGTCAAAAATATGTCGAAAATTACAGTACCCTAAAGTTACGAAAAATCTATTTAATTATCTAAATCACAAATAAATAAAATATTTAAATCACAAATAAATAAAATTGTGACAAATGTCAAGCTCCTAACAAATTTTGGTGAAGACTAAGTCTTATATTTCCCTTATTTTAACATTAAAATAATAATTCATTAATAATCATACATATGACAAGTGTCATATTCCTATTGGTTCTATCTAAACCTTAGGAATAATCCATGCTCATGAGAAATGTCATATTCTTATTAGCTCTATCTAAACCTTAGGTTATAATAATTATCATATTAATAACCAGCAATATTAATCAAACCTTATGTTATAATTAATATTCTTAAACTATAGGTTAAACTTATAAAATCCATAACTATTGCTAGGAGTTTCCAACTAAATCCCGGCTTGATCCAAAATCCACAGTAATAAACATACTATAACTACTACTAGCTATTACTATTACTACTACTATCTAACTAGCTATGTAAAGTTCTTCAACTCTACACCTTAATTACACTTTTAAGTCCAAATGACTCGCTTAACGAATTAAGTACTATTTTTAACACACGGTATAACGGTATTGACTATTCAGAGCATTACATTTTTTTTCTTCCTTTTGGCCCCTCTAAATGCCAACTTTACCTCCGTCCCTTGCTACAACTCTAAACAAAAGACATAAGTAAATAGTAGAGATAGACAAAAGAAATACAACTAAAAGCATAAAGTACAAGTAAATCACAATATAAATATAAAGAAGAACAATGCAGAAACTCTCACTCACACAACCAAAAGTTAAAAGTAGATAGGAATCACTTAAGTTTGAATAAGTTTCAAGAAATTTGTATAAAATGCTTATTTTCCCCTTTCTCAAGCACTATGGGAATTCTCTCTAGAAAATAAAATATATTTTGGGATTTATCAAGCCTATATGTTCTTAGCCTAGTGCTATAGGATAAGAATGTATTACATTCTCAAATGTTCAAATGACCCCTATTTATAGAGTTCTCACTCTCATTTGAATTTGAATGAGTATCACCAACCCATTTGCTAGTACCAATCATCAATTGGGCAATCATGGAAATAAATGGAAGATTTAGGGGTTACTTGGGTTTTTAGAACTAATCTAAACAACTTAACCTTTTCAATTGTTACGTACCAGGTGATGTGTCGCCTGACACTAGATGACACATCGGCTGGACTAGGCAACATGTTGCCTAGCACCAGGCAACATGTCGCCTAGCACCAGGCAACACATTGTCTAGTGTATTTCATGTATGGTACATTTCCACACGGTGAGCGACATAACATAGATGATACTATTTCCTTGCTCATTTTTTACGCTAGAAAAGTGTCAAAACATCAAATAGCTCACATGTTTCAAAAAAAAAAAAAATTGTGTATCTCCTATTACCATTAAGAGTGAATATTTGTGAATTATAAATATTGTAACGATTATTTACCAAATTTTGTAACCTCCACTTATATGTTACAATACTTTGGTAACATATATTTTAATTAATCAATAATGTTATATTACTATAAAATAAATAACATTCCCCCACTTGATTAAATAAATCAACTTTTTAAGCCAATGCTTTGATGCATAAAGTAAAATATTTTTCAACTTGAAATTTACCTAAGAGCACTCTCAATAAATGATTTACTCTATCCTTCAAAATAAATCACCAAAACCCTACATTTTATATTTTACATCAAACATTTACATTACACCATACATCAACTTCTCTATTTCTTCTTTACATCATTTAAATATTTTTTATTTATTAAAATACTTGAAAAAGAGAGAGAAAGAAAGAAAAAAAAGAATAAAATATAATTAGAATGGAAAAAAAATATTAAATATTTATAGCTCAATGAATAGTTATCTCTAAATGTGGAGAAGTACTATTCATTAAGGTAAAAAAAAATGTAAAATAGCTCAAGTTTAGCTCACCCATTGGAAACTCGTTTTTACTATTTTTTTCTTTATATGTTTGAGAATGATGTATTTTACCTCTTTTATTGGGAGTGTCTTTAGTGTAATTATCACAAGATCCTATTGAAATCTTTAGTTCTGCTAAGCACTGAACCATCTATTTCTCAGCAATAAGACTGGTGACAACAAACACATCTCTACTCTGTTTACTTGAGAACCTATAACCTCGTTTTCCACTGTTATGGCTAGGTGCGCAATTCATTCATGAACTTTCTTAAAAGAGAATTCAATCTTTCATGAGAAACGACACCACCTCTAAGTCCATATAGGTGGAATTCTTGCAGTGTCTTAGTTACCTTTTGAGACACTTGTCACTCACGATTAAATTTTATTAAAAACATTTTGGTTTAACTCTCCAATGGTAACAACAACTACTTGTCATCACAGATAGGACTCTCTTTACCAAGTATTGAACACTATTCACTTAGACTTAGTTTACTTGTTTTTACCAATCAAATTTAATACTAGTGAAGCATCTATAATTAAGATAGGTTGCCATCAATAATGAATTTATTTAAAGAGTTTTAGTCCTATCCCTCAAGATTTGATCCTTACTATGTCTCTAGTAAGAGGTTTAGTGAAAGGATCTGTCAGGTTTTCACTTGTTCTTACACATGATATAGAAATTACTTCTCTTTGAATCACGTCCCTCACATACTTGTATCTAAAACTAATGTGTGTAGACTTTCCATTACACACTCCACCGCACGCTTGGGCTAAATTTTTTTGGCTATGACAATGTATCGAAATGGTTGATACATTCTTTTTTATATATATATAAAAAAAACATCTTCATCATGAGATCTCTAAGCCATTCTGCATCTTTGCCAATGGCAGCTAGAGCAATAAACTCAACTAATATTGTTGAATGGGATGTACAAGTTTGTTTCTTAGGGCCCTAAGAAATCTCACCTTCTTCGAGTGTTATTACCTATTTGGTTGTAGATAAACTATCCCTAATACAGGATATCCAACATGCATTTGTATATACTTCAAGAATAGTGGGAAATTAAGAGTAGTGAAGACTAAGGTTTTTGGTTTTCTTAAGATAACCTAGGACTCTCTCTATCGCCTTCCAGTGATCCACGCTAGGATTACTTGCAAACCTACTAAGTTTACTCACTGCAAATGCAATGTCGGGCCTAGTACACTACACACCATACATGAGAATCCTTAGAGGGCTTGCATACTTGAATTGTGCCACTGCATGTCCTTCCTTCTTTTCAAGCTTTTATACTAGAATTGAATGAAGTATTGGAATCTTTAATCTTAAGGTGACTAAATTTTCCAATAACTTTCTCAATGTTGTGGGAATGGCCTAAGACAAAACTCTCACTATTGTTCTTCACTTTGATACCCAATATAGTATCAAATTCTCCAAGATCCTTCATCTTAAAGGTTGATAATAGAAACTTCTTTGTTTCTATTATCTCTTTCATGATCACTTTGGATTAGCGTGTCATCTATATATTGGCAAACAATGGTCACATAGTTTTCACAAGTGTAAAACGCCCTTAACTAGTACTTAATAATACATTCACATTTTCAATGGTTTATAATAGAAAGCCATTTATTATAAAGGTTTCAGTAGGGTCTTGCTTAAAACATGGAAATTGGGCCCAAAAGTTTAAAAAGAAAATATCAGTTTTATGCAAAGTTCTAAAACAAACAAAAGTTTAAGTCCCACAGACAATTTTTAAGAAAATCCCATTAAACATAACATTATTAAAAATGGCTATTAAAGTTGATTGTTTCTCGTCCATAGGATGCCCCACGCCATACACACCAGGACGACAGAACTCCCCACATCACCACGCGTACCACAGAGAAACCTATTTGCTACCTGGAAGAGAAAGTAAGGGGGTGAGCTAAAAGCCCACTAAGGAAGTACAAACAACAACCAAGTAAGAATACAACAAATTACAAACACTATCATTCATCTTTATACAACATAGCATCATCATAAAATTGGCATCAATATCATAAACATAAACATATCCACGTCAACATAATGCCACCTATCATATCATGAACATCATAAAAAAATCATAAACATCACAAAACATCATAACATAATCATAAATATCACCAAACATCATGACATAATCATAAACAATTCCTTGTAAACATGGCCTGCTAACTTGTCCATGCCACCATTTGAGGTAAACAAGAGTCTGTGGTCCTTGAATAATCTCGGCATGTCCGCCCATGGAATTACCTCTTCATATCCTTAGTAACTCGGGTTACGTCTTCTTTATCCTTAGCAACCCATTTTGATGTGTTGCGTTCATCACGCTAACATCCATTCATATCATACAATATTCATACAAGCCAACATATCATCACAATATGGCATTCATAATTCATAACATTTCATTCACACAACAGTCTTACCATTCATAATATAACATTCATAAATTCTATCTAACTTCCTTACCTCAGGTCCAAGCTAAGTAAAACCACAACTTCTCAACGAGCCTATACCATAATAAAAACGGCATTCCTTAGCTTCACATAATTACTATTTTTCCCTTTTATATAACTCATATGTGCATGGGCCATGCACACATGGTGAGAGTTACACACAACATACAATATGCTTGGTTACACATAAGGTCATAAAAAGAATAATGCTCATTCTACCTATATTACATGCATGATCCTTCTATAAAACTACATGATTGCATAATAGACAAAATTTTGGACGTAAAATTGAATTTGCATGTAACATGCATACGTGGGATCGTTGTGTAAATGCGGCGTTTAAAACGATAATTCCATGCGTCTTACTTCTATCGTTTTAAAAATAATAGACTTGTAACATGTTTTGTTTACTATTATTTATCTTCGTTAATTACTAAGTTGATTAAATCTCTCAAGACATTATTTTTATTTCATATAAATAATTTTACTTAGCCATTTAAAAATATATGTGATAAATCCATTTATTATTTTCAAATTACAAAGAAATAACAAAGGCTTGAAATTTATTTAAAATACCTATGATTACCATGTTTCCTTAGAAAAATATAAATTTAATTTTAATTAATAGAATTACATAATTGATGTGATAAAAACATAAATTTTAAGTGTGGGAAAAATATATTTTTGCTTGAATTGTTTTAAGACTTAATTTTATGTAACACAAATTCATATGTGAAAATTAAATAACTATTTAAAAAAATTTATACTAAACTTTCGGCCATTATTTAAAAATCACAAGTGAATTAAATCCAACATTTTTCTTAATCTAATTAAAGAAAATCATAACTTGTAAAATAACCACTCATATTATGTTAAAAATATCACTTTTAAATTTTACCATTGTTTAGGTTCTTTATTTATTTCAAAATACCAATCAAATTCATTTTATTGAAACACACTTTACATTTTTAAACAAAAATTTCAACAATCAAATTTATCATTAAAATCACCATCCTTATTTTTAAAACTCATATTTTCTCAAAAATATAACAAAAAATCTGTAGGTAATTATTTGTGCAAACACATCATTTTAATTGTGAATTAGAGCACCATTTTATTTTCACAAACACCACATATCATTAAAGTCATTCTTATGCATACATATCCTTATTTCATCAATATTTTCACCATTTATTCACAAAATCAGCAAGCATAAATCACCATGAATTTTATCTTTTACCTCATGCCTCATAAAATTCATACAAGATCATTCATGTTTCACAAACACAATAATTCACAAATCCTAACATGCTCTTATTATACAGATAATTCAAACAACATAACTAACACATATTCATATACAACCTTATAAAACCTTATTCTTTTTCTAATGAGTTCATGCATGCAACCCAACAAAATAATAATACAACATGCATGAATAACATAACACAAATCCTCATATATGATTTTATATTAAACCTAACATGTTCCTATTATTTTTCATGCAAACCATAATATATTGATACAAAATCTCATATACACCCTATCATGTTTCCAGATTCACAATTGATTTTAAACATATAAGAAAAACAATCATGCTTGAACATCACCCCTAGGCTGAAACACCTAGGATACCCAACAAGAATTTACATAGAATCCTCATCTATATACACATGAAACCTAGCACGTTTCTAACATGTAAATATGACACAAAATAAAACAACCCAATATGCCCAAACCACATAGGCCGAAACATACATACATAAAATCACAGAATATCATCAACATCATATTTCAATAATCATCTCATTACACATATTATGAACATACAACAAAAAAAATCAAACCAATGCCATAAACCCCTACCCATGCCTAGATCAATCTCCCATGCATCAACATATTGAAAAATATCCACAAATCCAATAACTCAAGAGAACACCATAGCATTAGGGCTAGAGATTCAATACCTCTCTTGATTGTAAAATCAAGAACACAACTTGATCAACACCCAAGTGATAATCACCATTGAATACCCTAGGGTTTTTTTTGAAACCCATGAAGAAGAAGAACATAGAAGAAAAGACATAAGATGATGGGGAAGACAAACCTTAATCTAAAAAAAAATAACAAGGAACCATAAGAAAACCATACCTAGGACCTCCTTCTTCTTCTTCCTTTCTCCTCCACCTTCTCTCTCTTTCACGCCTCTCTCTCTCTCTCTCTCTCTCTCTCTAGCTATGGGGTTGAATGAGCATAATGCTCTTCCCCTCTTCCATTCCCTCTTTATCCAAAATCTCCCATAATGACCCAATTAAAAGAAAAATGTAAGTTTCCTTTCTCTTTTTATTTTCTTTTAATTTCTTATTATTTTCTTTTATCACAATTGATACAAGAGATAAAATGGTGATCACATTCCTTTCCCAAAATAGCTATCTTCTTCAAATTTTGAATTTACTTGAATAATAAAATAAATGAAAGACTCCTTTTCCTTTCCCACTCTAAGCCACACGCCCAAGCCTTGTTTCCCATTCCTATTTTTTTTTATCAATTAAATCAAATAAAATCTAATATAAGGAAATATAAAGTGTGTAGAAAATCTACACATGTACCATGCTACCACGCACTAGCCCACACTAAATCACTAGGGTACACCACTATCTACCATGCACCTTAGTACATTCAACCGAATCTCTCATAATCACATTTTAAAATAAAAATAAATAAATATCATTTAACAAATAATTTCACAAAAATTCTACAAACAATTCCAACAATTAAATAAAATAACAAACAATTAAATAAGACAAACAACAACTAAATAAAATAAACAACATTTAAATAAAACAATTCACCACACTTAACACTTAAATAAAATAAAACACCAAAAAATTTTAATAACTAAATTTTTTTTTGGTGCAACACAATATACCTTCCTTAAAAGGAATTTCGTCCCGAAATTCTTTCTTACCAAATAATTCAGGGTATCTTTCTTTCATGTCTTCCTCCAGCTCCCATGTTGCTTCTCGTTCCGTACTATTCTTCCACAGGACCTTAACTAGTGGAATCCTTTTGGATCTCAATTCCTTGATTCCCTTTTCAATAATGCACTCAGGCTGTTCATCATAACTCATGTCCTGCTTCAGCTGTAATGTCTCGTATCTCAAAACACGAGAGGGGTCTGACACATACTTACGCAACATCGAGATATGAAAGACGTTATGCGTTTCAGCTAATACTGGGGGCAATGCCAAACAGTATGTAATCTGCCCTACTCTGTCCAAAATCTCAAATGGACCAATATATCTAGGGCTTAACTTCCCTTTCTTTCCAAAACGCATCACACCTTTCATCGGCAAGACTTTCAAGAAAACAAACTCGCCCACTGAAAAATCGATGTCCCTTCTCTTGAAGTCAGCATAGCTCTTTTTCCTACTCTTCATAGTAAGCATCCTTTGGAGAATCTTCTCAATCGCCTCATTGGCTTCCCTAACTGCTTCAGGGCCTAAAATCAATTTCTCCCCAACTTCATCCCAGTGCAAAGGAGATCTACACCTATGCCCATAAAGCATCTCATAGGGAGCCATCCCAATAGTAGATTGGTAACTGTTATTATACGAGAACTCCATTAGGGGTAGATATCAGTTCCAAGACTCTGAAAATTCCAAAGCACAGCACCTCAACATGTCTTCTAAAATCTGAATGGTCCTCTCAAACTGGCCATCGGTCTGAGGATGAAATGTGGTGCTAAACTTTAGTCTTGGACCCATAGCTCTCTGTAGCCCTTTCCAAAAGTTCGATGTGAAAACTGTCCCACGATAAAAAATTATCGACTTTGGCACCCCATGAAGTCTCACTATCTCACTAACATACAAGTTAGCATATTGATCCGCCGAGTATGTGGTCTTGACTGGCAGAAAATGGGCAGACTTAGTGAGTCTGTCTACTATCACCCACACAGAGTTGTGCTGCTTGGTGGTTCTAGGCAACCCTACCACAAAACCCATTGTTATATCCTCCCATTTCCATTCAGGAATGTAGAGTGGTTGTAGCTGTTGGATTAGCTTATACAGGATCTTTATTTATTTTCATGTATATCTAATATTAAGAAAATTAGCCTAAAACATGTTTCTAAAATTGAATTCAAGAGAAACAAAGAATAGAATACTTACAGTATACGCAGCGGAATGAAAGAGTCCTTCCTTCAGTTTCTCTAACTCTTGTATCTTCTCTGTCGCAGAGTATTATCAAGAAACTGAACTGATCTTCTATTTTCTTCACAATCTTCCAATGTATCCTTAGAACCACCTAGACTAGTGTAGGCAATTCTCAACACATGAGATAGATATAGAGAGAAGAAGAGAAAATAACAAAGAGGCTTAGAAAAGGACTTGTGTTTAGAGAGAATCTAAAACTATCAGAAAATTTGACTTGTGACTTGTCAAACTTCTTTTTTGACTTCTCTCTAAGCACTCCTTTTATAGACCCAACTAGGCCATTTAATTTAATTAAAAAATCAATAAAATAACAGTCATTTTGAAGCCTTAGGTCGAAATTATCATGGGCTATAGGCCTGTGAAATTTCCCATTTGATTATAAGCCCATTGGTCTTAAAATCAAGGCCTGTATTATCTTCTATTGATTTAATTAATTAAATAATTATTTAAATCCTTTATCAAATTAATTATTTATAATTTGAACATTGATTTAAACTTATTTATTAAGTTAGATACCAATTTATCTTAATTGATAAATCTGCCATAATTTCTCTTTTCTTCTCAAAATTACACAACTCTGTGAAACTATCCAAAATTGACCTGGTCAACTTTGATAATTCTAATTGATGATTAAATCAATTAACTGAGACTATCTAGATGATTTTATCCAAGGTGCAATGGGGACCATGGGCCTATGAAATCAAGCTCCAATAAGTTATCATAAATCTAACAAATAAATTTACTAACTTATTAATTCCTCATGACTCCACTATAGACTTGGAATTGCACTCTTGAAATAGAACGCTCTATAACAATTATAGATACGCCATTAATTATCCATTGTTACAACCATAATTGTCACTCAATCCTCTATAGAAGGGGTACAATGAGATAGGACTAAAATACCGTTTTACCCCTCATTGTATTTTATCCTTAAAACACTTAGTTCCTTGTAAATGATATTTCAGTAAACTAATTTAAATACTGAAATGAGATCTCTATCATTTAACACCTTGAACCAAACTAAAAGGAAACCATCGTTTCACTTCTTCATCAGAAAGAATAGATGTTCATATCTATGATTAACACTCCCACTCGATTATACTATCGAGTTCCCAAGATGTAAGTATGGGCTAGTCCGTAGGGTAAGCTGGTAACAAACAAGTCAAAGAACTCAAATGATACAATCAGTTAGAATACTAACCACTCAGAATTGAGATTGAATTGACCTATGGTCAACTATATGATATGACTAGAATAGATAATAACGGTATGTTTACTTATCTTATCAACTGTCAATATCGGTCCAGTCTGATGTAACAAATACATCCGATCTTATTTACTTTGCTAATGTTCTGGAAAGAACATAACACTATAATGTGTAAGTAGATCATATCGTAGATTGGCAAGTCAGTGTAAATCCGGTGCACTGACTAATCTTAGGACTAACTTATTTTGAACATATAATCATATTTATATTCCACTGTGATTACGTCACTATAAATAAGATTAGCTATACGCTCGGGATTTAATAGAAGTTTATATTAAACAAATAATCATGAAAATAAAACATGTGAGCAAAGTGATTGACCAAGTCAAAAAATCATTTCTATTCTTTTATTGATAATAAAATGAGATTACAAAGAATTTGAGTTTTAATTAGGGCATAAAACCCCAACAGTAGCAACCATGCTGGCCTCTGGTGTTCCGCTTTGACTTGCTGGCATGTCAAACATCTAGCAACAAACTCAGAAATATCCCTCTTCATTCCATGCCACCAATATACCGCCTTAAGGTCTTGGTACATTTTCGTGGACCCTGGGTGCAAGGAATAAGGTGTTGTGTACGCTTCTCTCATAATACTATCCTTAATTTCAGCATTGTCAGGCACGCAAATCCTATCCTTGTATCTGAGCAATCCACCATTAGACATTGTGAAATCGCTGCTGCCACCTTCTTGTACCAAACCCTCTTGTTTTACTAAGGCTTCATCCAATTTCTGTCCTTCTCAAATTTGTTCTAATAGGGAGGATTGCAATGTGAGGTTCGCCAAACTTCCCGCCACAATTTCGATGTCGGCACTTATGATCTCTTTCTGAAGAGGCATCTCTATTGTATCTAGTGCTGAGACACTCCCATGTCCCCGCCTGCTCAGAGCATCTGCAACCACGTTGGCCTTGCCTGGGTGGAATAGAATCTCACAGTCGTAGTCATTTACTAATTCAAACCACCTTCGCTGCCTCATGTTAAGTTCCTTTTGTGTGAAAAATTATTTCAGACTTTTGTGGTCGGTGTATATCTCACACTTGTCTCTGTACAGGTGATGTCTCCATATCTTTAGTGCGAACACTACTGCTGCCAATTCAAGGTCATGAGTGGGTTATCGTTTCTCATAATCCTTGAGTTGTATGGAAGCATAAGCTACCACCTTCCCTTCTTGCATCAACATGCATCCCAAGTCATTCTTTGATGCATCACAGTACACCACAAATTTCCCGCCCTCAGTTGAACACAAAGGATAGGCGCGAAAACCATCTTGTAGCGACCCAAATTTGCTACTAAGGCTTGGAGCCTTGATTAGTGTGCCTGGAGAGCAATAATTGTTATACTGTGTTAATCTATGTGAATTTAAATGATTATGTGATTAGAATGCATGTTTAGGTGGAATAAATATGCATGTGGGCCCCGTTTGATTGTTAGGGGTAAATTGGTAATTTTAGCCCGATGAGGGCAAAAATGTAATATATATGGGAAATTTATGATATAATGGTGATATAACTATGATGCACGTTTCGAGACGGTCCTAGGGAGATAATTAGTTTAAAAGTCACAACGGGATTAAATACCTGGCTTGGGAGGAGCCTAGGGGTATTTTGGGAATTTTATAAATTGGGTTTGTGGACTTTGATTAATGGTTAATGGTATGTTGATAGCTTGAGTAACCATTTGTAACCATTAGGGATAGCTATTCTAGGTGAGAAAATGGTATATTTGTAAGGGATGGGAAATGTCTAAGATGCCCTTGAGGTTTAGCTAGGAAGAGACTTAGATGAAAGGGTAAATGGGTCTTTTGGCAAGGATTTAGATAACTTCAGTTGAGAAGAGAAGTCATTCATGTTTTACATTTAGATGCTCTTGTTCTTGCTAGAAGTTGGAGGAGAACCTAGAAGGAAAGGAGGAAAAAGGAAGGGAGCTGGAATTGTGAAACTTAGGAGGAGACTTAAGTTGGTTTGAGGCAACTAAAACCAAGTATAGGCCAAGATTTATTCAGAGGTAAGAATTTATCTCAGTTTTTTTTAATTTTCTAAGCTTGATTTTTAGAGTGTGAGCATGAAAATTGAAAGTTGGTTTGTGGCTGGTTTGTGTGGGAATTCAGTATGAGAAACAAGAGGATTTAGCTTGAAGCTGGAATTGAAGGAAGCTTAAGGTCGAATTCTCCACTTGAGGTAAGAATTCTATGCAATTTTGAGGTTTGTTTCTGGTGTGGTTTAATAATTTTGAAGCATGGTTTAAGTTTTATAAGCCTTGGTTTGAGTTTCTGGTTTACTGGTTTAAACTTCTGAAATTTGAAACCAAAGTGTAAATTATGGGTGTGATTATGTGTTTGTGCTTGTTGTTGGTGTTTATAGGTTGCTAGATGGTTTATTTGAGGTTTTGGGTTGATTTTGGGGTTTAGGTATGCCTTGGGGTTGAATTGGGAGTGTTTTGGCTCGGGGAAAATGCAGGGGAAAACCTAGAATTCTGGGTTCGCGTAGGGGCGCCGTGGCCTTGTTCTTTGGTGTCGCGGCGCAAGGTAGCATCAGGCATCAGGAGCCCTTCTAGGCGCTGCGGCCCTCAATGGGTAGTGCCGTGGCGCTAGGCTATTTTTGGGCAGGGGAAATTTTCCAATTTAGGGCTTTTGCCTTGGGGGCTCGGGGGATGTTTCCACTACTTTGTTTTGGGAAATTAAAGGTCCCGTGAGTACGGGATTGGTCCCGGGAAATGGTTTTGGATTGGTTAGTATTAAAGAATGTTTTAAATGTGTTGGGACTAGGTTTTTGGAGAGGCTCGGGTTAGAGGGCCGTGCTCGTGACTTTGGTGCATAAGAAGCTCGGGACACAGGTAAGAAAAACTACTGTTTCCGTAGAGAATGAGTTGCAGGGCTCGGCCCTATATGACTGTGTTGTGGGGTTTGACCCTTTGATTGAGTTTATGTATGCTTAGCTTGTTGATTAGCTTTATCATATGTGAATGTGTTAATTGTACGGCATGAGTCGTGAACGGTGAAGACCGATAACGACAAAGGCCGAGAACGACAATGGGCCAGGAACGGCGATAGGCACGTGGAGTACAAGGCCGTGTGTGGCAAGGGGCCAGGGTCGGAAGCAGCGTTTAGCACGCGGAGTGCGAGTTGCTAGGATAGATCCTAAAGGATACTTGGGATATCCTCATGGTATAGACTGTGAATCCAGGGCATGGTAAGGCGCCTGGGACGGCGTGGCCGTATGTGTTTAGCCAGTTGATGGCCTGTTTAACTGATAAGTGTTTGATATGTATATGTTGTCTGTTTGTGAGTTTTCTTGCTGGGCTTCGGCTCATGGGGCTCTGTGGTGCAGGTAAGGGCAAGGAGAAAGTCAACCAATCATGAGTATGGCGAGCGTGAGGCGGCGTGTACATGTTTGGTCAGCCTGACTACCATGGTCAAAGGCATTTTTGGGAGATGAATGTATAAACAGAATTTTGATGTGTAGTCGACTGTGATTATATTTTGAGTTGTAAATATTTCTAAACTGCACTTTGGGATCCCAAATCTTCAAGATTTTACGGTTTTTCAGTAAATAGAATTATTTCCAAAGGTTATGTCTCTGTTTAAGTTTTGGTTTCACATTTATCTTTAAACCTCGATTAGCGAGTTAAATTCACGTTTTAAACTCACTTAGTAACGGCTCTAAGGTAGTAGGGCGTTACACAGCTTATCCTTCATGGTCTAAAAACTCTCTTCACATTTTTCTGTCCATCCAAACTTCTTATTTTTCTGGGTTAAGTTGGTCAACGGGGTGGCGATGTTCGAGAAACCCTCGACAAACTTCCTATAATAACCCGCCAACCCTAAGAATCTTCGAACTTCTGAGGCATTCTTTGGCTGGGGCCAGTCTCTTATGGCCTCGATCTTCGATGGGTCTACTGCTATCCTATTCTTAGAAACTATGTGCCCTAAGAAAGTTACATGTTCCAGCCAAAACTCGCATTTAGAGAACTTGGCGTACAACTGATGTTCCTGTAATATGTTCAGAGTCAATCTCAAATGCTCCTAGTGCTCCTCCTTGGTCTTCGAGTAAATGAGGATATCATCAATGAACACTACTACAAACTTGTCCAAGAAATCCTTAAATACCCTATTCATCATGTCCATAAAGGCTGTTGGGGCGTTGGTGAGTCCAAAAGACATCACTAAGAATTCATAGTTCCCATAGCGAGTTCTGAAGGCCATTTTCGGAATGTCTCCCTCTTTCACTTTCAACTGATGGTACCCGGATCGCAGATCAATCTTCGAGAATATTGAAGCCCCTTGCAGTTGATCAAAAAGGTCGTCTATCCTAGGAAAAGGATGTTTATTCTTAATGGTGACCTTATTTAGTTCTCGGTAATCAATGCACATTCTCATACTCCCGTCCTTCTTCTTCACAAATAGGACTGGTGCTCCCCATGGCGAATGGCTAGGTCTTATGAACCCCTTATCCAACAACTCCTGTAGCTGGTTCTTAAGTTCCTTTAACTATGTCGGCGCCATTCGATAGGGTTCTTGAGAGATCGGTGCAGTTTTAGGTGCAAGTTTGATTACAAACTCAATTTCTCTGTCCGGGGGTAGTCCTGGTAATTCCTCGGGAAACACCTCCAGGAACTCACAAACAATATGTACAACATCTGGCCTTAGTTCTGACTCCTTGGACTTATCCACCACACTGGCAAGGAATGCCGAACATCCATGTTGCATCATATTTTGTGCTTCCAGTGCATATATTATGGGTGTTCGAAAGCTTGCTACTTCGCCTCTAAAGGAAAAGACCTCTCCTTCCTTTGGCCTGAACTCTACGGTCTTCTTTTGACAGTTTATCATAGCCCCATGTTTGGATAACCAATCCATGCTGAGTATGACATCATAATCTGGTATACTTAGTTCTATGAGATGTGCTGGGCACTCCCTGCCCTCTACCGTTACAGGTGTTGATAGTAACCACTTATTTGACAACATCATATCTCCCGACGGCAATAATGTACTAAAGTTATGTTCAAACATCTTATAAGGCATATTTAGTCTATCAATCACATTCATGGAAACATAAGAATGAGTCACTCCAAAATTAATTAAGACTCTACACATTGTACCAGATATAGGGAGTTGACCTGTAACCACGGTGTTGCTATTGGCCGCTTTATTCTGGGTTAAGGCAAAAACTCTTGCTGGCACCAGATTGTTATTGTTATTCTGTCCCGCCTTCCATTGTGGGCAATTCTTTCTCAATTGTCCTGCCTGGCCATACTTGAAGCATTTGTTGGTACCGACTTGGCATTCTCCTAGGTGTCTCTTCGAGCATTTAGGATAGATAGGATGCTCGACTCGATTGCCTTGTTGGCTCCCACGGTTCCGGTCATTGAAGCGATTGCTATGATTCTGGGAGTTGTTAATGTTGCTATTCGTGGCCGAAGGTCTAGGTCTTTTATCAACCCCACTATTCTGCCCTTTGTTAGCCTTTCTCTTGTTGCTCTCGTGGAAGCTCTTGTTGCGGTTGTTCTATTTTCCAGTGGCATTATCCTTCCATATTCGTTCTTCCACATATTCAGCTTCAAGAGCTCTATCCAGTACCTCTGCATAACTGACAACTTCAGCACTGGTCAACCTAACATCCCTTGCGATCATCAGTTTGAGTCCCCTTACAGACCTCTGGACTTGCAATGCATCAGTTGGCACCACTTCAGGGGCAAATTTGGCCAATCGATCGAACTTCTGTGCATAGTCAGTGACCGAAAGATTCCCTTGTACTAGAGTTATAAATTAATCAACCTTAGTTGCTGCACATCTAGATTGTAATACTTCTTACTGAATGCCTGGACAAACTCCGCCCAAGTCATGGTATTTGGAACACGGGTCTGTTTAGTCACGTCCCACCAAATTCGTGCATCCATCTTAAGTAGATAATCTGCACAGGAAACCCTTTGGGAGTCATCTAACTCCATATGATCAAAAATAGCCTCAACCGACCTTAACCAATCTTCTGCCACCATTGGATCAACTTTCCCCTCAAAAGTTGGTGGGGCTTGTTTCCTAAAGCGTTCATATACTGGTTCGAACCCATAGGTTAATGGTACTGGGGCAGGGGGTGGTACTAGCGGCTGAGGTTGCACCACTGGTACTTGAGGTATTTGGTGTGTTTGGGATGTTTGCGGTGGTTGTCTAGCTTGTGCTAATTCCTCATCTCTCAGTCTCAACTGTTCTCTTAACCTTGCTACCTCTGTGGCCAGGTCCACAGATGGTGTTGCTGGAGCTGCAGGTTGAACAAATGGCATTTCAACGTCAGGGGTGGACGTAGTTTCAGACCTTGTGGAGGCACCCTTTCCTCTGCCTCTTCCTCTTCCCTTTCATCCTTTTCCTCTGGTCGACATGATGAAGTTCTAAGGCATTCAAAGGAAAATCATAAGGGAGGAACATTGCATATTGGTTTGGTAGATAATTGCAAAATAATACATTCAAACTACATCATTTAGAGTTTGCAACAAAAGATCCCTAGCATTCAAAATGTTTAAATTATTCCAAAATTAAACAATCCCAAAAGTGTTTAATTAATCAAAACATAAATCCCTTAAGGTCTTAGAAAATTATTATTATTCCATCTTATTTATTAGCACCCCATGCGACGATTACGAACTGGACTCTAGTCCTCAACGGTGGACTCGTCCCCTGAAATATAATCAAAATCTTTCTCCGGAATGTGGAAATAGCCTGGAGTGCTTGCCATAATCTCCATCCTCACGGTCAGACGCGGTATAGCTCGCAATACTTCCTCAACTGCCAATTCTCCTTCCACGTCATGCACCATCTCCAAACGCTCTTCTATTCCACCATCATCCGTCTTTAGTAACACCAGCTCCAGACGACTAAAATCGTAATTTACCAGAAAATCTCGAATCACAAATTCCATAGTGCTAAACTCCAGGTCTTCTGGCACAACATCATTCCATGATCGATTCAACTGTTGAAGAGCCTCTGAGTACATCGACAATGCTTCTCTCATCACCCAGAATTGCTCTATGGGCCAAAGCAAGGCTCCCCATTTATTCATCATCCCTTGGATGCGATCACAGACCTCCTTTATTGTTTTCAAGACTGCTATGCGCCAATCATAAGGGTTCTCGTCAAGCTGGACTTTAGGAATCGCGCGGATCTCCTTAAGCAATTGTTTCTTAGTCGTTTTCAATATAGGAGGCATCTTACTACTGCAGTTATGAACTACAACAATTAAATAAAACGAAAACAAGTAATATCACATAAACAAATACTTATGACGCGGTGAGGTGAGATTTTCCCGTCTTTAGCGTGTATGGGGGGGGGGGGGGTCCTTGGAAACATGGACAGCTGTCTCTGATACCATTTGTAAAATTCCCTTAACTAGTACTTAATAAAACATTCACATTTTCAATGGTTTATAATAGAAAGCCACTTATTATAAAGGTTTTCAGTGGGGTATTGCTTAAAACATGCAAATTAGGCCCAAAAGTTTAAAAAGAAAATATCAGTTTTATGCAAAGTTCTAAAACAAACAAAAGTTTAAGTCCCACTGACAATTTTTAAGAAAATCCCATTAAACATCAAATTATTAAAAATGGCATTTAAAGTTGATCGTTTCTCGTCCATAGGATGCCATGCGCCATACACACCAGGACGACAGAACTCCCCACATCACCACGCGTGCCACAGAGAAACCTATTTGCTACCTGGAAGGGAAAGTAAGGGGTGAGCTAAAAGCCCAGTAAGGAAGTACAAACAACAACCAATTAAGAATACATCAAATTACAAACATTATCATTCATCTTTATACATCATAGCATCATAAAATTGGCATCAATATCATAAACATAAACATATCCACGTCAACATAATGCCACCTATCATATCATGAAAATCATAACATCATAACAAAATCATAAACATCACCAAACATCATAACATAATCATAAACAATTCCGTGTGAACATGGCCTGCTAACTTTTCCATGCCACCCTTTGAGGTAAACAAGAGTCTTTGGTCCTTGAATAACCTCGACGCGTCCGCCCATGGAGTTACGTCTTCATATCCTTAGTAACTCGAGTTACGTTTTCTTTATCCTTAGGAATCCATTTTGATGTGTCGCGTTCATCACGCTAACATCCATTCATATCATACAATATGCATACAAGCCAACATATCATCAAATTATGGCATTCATAATTCATACCATTTCATTCACACAACAGTCTTACCATTCATAATATAACATTCATAAATTCTATCTAACTTCCTTACCTAAGGTCCAAGCTAAGTAAAACCACAACTTCTCAACTTGCCTAAACCATAATCAAAACGACATTCCTTAGCTTTACATAATTACTATTTTGCCCTTTCATATAACTCATGTGTGCATGGGCCATGCACACATGGTGAGAGTTACACACAACATACAATATGCTTGGTTACACATAATGTCATAAATAGAATAATGCTCATTCTACCTATATTCCATGTATGATCCTTCTATAAAAACTACATGATTGCATAATAGACATAATTTTGGACGTAAAAGTGAATTTTCATGTAACATGCATACGTGGGATCGTTGCGTAAATGCGGTGTTTAAAACGATAATTCCATGCGTCTTACTTCTATCGCTTTAAAAATAATAGACTTGTAACATGCTTTGTTTACTATTATTTATCTTCTTTAATTACTAAGTTGATTAAATCTCTCAAGACATTATTTTTATTTCATATAAATAATTTTACTTAGCCATTTAAAAATATATGTGATAAATCCATTTATTATTTTCAAATTACAAAGAAATAACAAAGGCCAGGTCCACAGATGGTGCTACTGGAGCTGCAGGTTGAATAGATGGCATTTCAACGTCACGGGTGGCCGTAGTTTCAGACCTTGTGGAGGCACCCATTCCTCTGCCTCTTTCTCTTCCTTTTCCTCCTCTTCCTCTGGTCGACATGATGAAGTTCTAAGGCAATCAAAGGAAAATCATAAGGGAGGAACATTACATATTGGTTTGGTAGATAATTGCAAAATCATACATTCAAACTACATCATTTAGAGTTTACAACAAAACATCCATAGCATTCAAAATGTTTAAATTATTCCAAAATTAAACAATCCCAAAAGTGTTTAATTAATCAAAACATAAATCCCTTAAGGTCTTAGAAAATTATTATTATTCCATCTTATTTATTAGCACCCCATGCGACGATTACGAACTGGACTCTAGTCCTCAACGGTGGACTCGTCCCCTGAACTATGATAAAAAATGTTCTCCGGAATGTGGAAATAGCCAGGAGTGCTTCCCATAATCTCCATCCTCATGTTCAGACACGGTATAGCTCGCAATACTTCCTCAACTGCCAATTCTCCTTCCACGTCATGCACCATCTCCAAACCCTCTTCTATTCCGCCATCATCCGTCTTTACTAACACAAGTGCCAGAAGACTAAAATCGTAATTTACCAGAAAATCTCGAATCGCAAACTCCATGGTGCTAAACTCCAGGTCTTCTAGCACAACATCATTCCATGATCGATTCGACTGTTGAAGAGCCTCGGAGTACATCGACAATGCTTCTCTCATCACCCAGAATTGCTCTATGGGCCAAAGCAAGGCTCCCCATTTATTCATCATCCCTTGGATGCGATCACAGACCTCCTTTGTCATTTTCAAGACTGCTATGCGCCAATCGTAAGGGTCCTCGTCAGGCTGGACTTTAGGAATCGCGCGGA
The DNA here is from genome assembly GCF_963169125.1 of Humulus lupulus. Lineage (NCBI taxonomy): Eukaryota > Viridiplantae > Streptophyta > Magnoliopsida > Rosales > Cannabaceae > Humulus > Humulus lupulus. The sequence goes on from NC_084793.1 coordinate 215,062,370, forward strand.
TCTCCTTAAGCAATTGTTTCTTAATCGTTTTCAATACAGGAGGCATCTTACTACTGCAGTTACGAACTACAAAATTAAATAAAATGAAAACAAGTAATAGCACATAAACAAATACTTACGACGCGGTGAGGTGAGATTTTCCCGTCTTTAGCGTGTATGGGGGGGGGGGGGGGTCCTTGGAAACATGGACGACTGTCTCTGATACCATTTGTAAAACGCCCTTAACTAGTACTTAATAAAACATTCACATTTTCAATGGTTTATAATAGAAAGCCACTTATTATAAAGGATTCAGTGGGGTCTTGCTTAATACATGCAAATTGGGCCCAAAAGTTTAAAAAGAAAGTATCAGTTTTATGTAAAGTTCTAAAACAAACAAAAGTTTAAGCCCCACTTACAATTTTTAAGAAAATCCCATTAAACATAACATTATTAAAAATGGCGTTTAAAGTTGATCGTTTCTCGTCCATAGGATGCCCCGCGCCATATACACCAGGACGACAGAACTCCCCACATCACCACACATGCCACAGAGAAACCTATTTGCTACCTGGAAGGGAAAGTAAGGGGGTGAGCTAAAAGCCAAGTAAGGAAGTACAAACAACAACCAAGTAAGAATACAACAAATTACAAACACTATCATTCATCTTTATACATCATAGCATCATCATAAAATTGGCATCAATATCATAAACATAAACATATCCACGTCAACATAATGCCACCTATCATATCATGAACATCATAACAAAATCATAAACATCACCAAACATCATAACATAATCATAAACAATTCCTTGTGAACATGACATGCTAACTTGTCCATGCCACCCTTTGAGGTAAACAAGAGTCTTTGGTCGTTGAATAACCTTGACGCATCCGCCCATGGAGTTACGTCTTCATATCCTTAGTAACTCGGGTTACGTCTTCTTTATCCTTAGCAACCCATTTTGATGTGTCGCGTTCATCACGCTAACATCCATTCATATCATACAATATTCATACAAGCCAACATATCATCACATTATGGCATTCATAACTCATAACATTTCATTCACACAACAGTCTTACCATTCATAATATAACATTCATAAATTCTATCTAACCTCCTTACCTCAGGTCCAAGCTAAGTAAAACCACAACTTCTCAACTTGCCTATACCATAATCAAAACGACATTCCTTAGCTTCACATAATTACTATTTTGCCCATTCATATAACTCATGTGTGCATGGGCCATGCACACATGGTGAGAGTTACACACAACATACAATATGTTTGGTTACACATAAGGTCATAAAAAGAATAATATTCATTCTATCTATATTGCATGCATGATCCTTCTATAAAAACTACATGATTGCATAATAGACATAATTTTGGACGTAAAAGTGAATTTGCATCTAACATGAATGCGTGGGATCGTTGCGTAAATGCAACATTTAAAACGATAATTCCATGCGTCTTACTTCTATTGTTTTAAAAATAATAGACTTGTAACATGTTTTGTTTACTATTATTTATCTTCGTTAATTACTAAGTTGATTAAATCTCTCAAGACATTATTTTTATTTCATTTAAATAATTTTACTTAGCCATTTAAAAATATATGTGATAAATCCATTTATTATTTTCAAATTACAAAGAAATAACAAAGGCTTGAAATTTATTTAAAATACCTATGATTACCATGTTTCCTTAGAAAAATATAAATTTAATTTTAATTAATAGAATTACATAATTGATGTGAGAAAAACATAAATTTTATGTGTGGGAAAAATACATTTTTGCTTGAATTATTTTGAGACTTAATTTTATGTAACACAAATTCATATGTGAAAATTAAATAACTATTTAGAACTTTTTAAACTAAACTTTCAGCCATTATTTAAAAATCACAAGTGAATTAAATCCAACATTTTTCTTAATCTAATTAAAGAAAATCATAACTTGTAAAATAACCACTCATATTATGTTAAAAATATCACTTTTAAATTTTACTATTGTTTAGGTTATTTATTTGTTTCAAAATACCAATCAAATTCATTTTATTGAAACACACTTTACATTTTTAAATAAAAATTCCAGCAATCAAATTTATCATTAAAATCACCATCCTTATTTTTAAAACTCATATTTTCTAAAAAATATAGCAAAAAATTTGTACGTAATTATTTGTGCAAAAACACATCATTTTAATTGTGAATTAGAGAACCATTTTATTTTCACAAACACCACATATCATTAAAGTCATTCTTATGCATACATATCCTTATTTCATCAATATTTTCACCATTTATTCACAAAATTAGCAAGCAGAAATCTCCATGAATTTTATCTTTTACCTCATGCCTCATAAAATTCATACAAGATCATTCATGTTTCATAAACACAATAATTCACAAATCCTAACATGCTCTTATTATACAGATAATTCAAAGAACATAACTAACACATATTCTTATACAACCTTATAAAACCTTATTCTTTTTCTAATGAGTTCATCCATGCAACCCAACAAAATAATAATACAACATGCATGAATAGCATAACACAAATCCTCATATATGCTTTTATATTAAACCTAACATGTTCCTATTATTTTTCATGCATACCATAATATATTGATACAAAATCTCATATACACCCTATCATGTTTCTAGATTCACAATTGATTTTAAAACAAATAAGAAAAATAATCATGCTTGAACATCACCCCTAGGCCGAAATACCTAGGATACCCAACAAGAATTTACACAAAATCCTCATCTATATACACATGAAACCTAGCATGTTTCTAACATGTAAATGCGACACAAAATAAAACAACCCAATATGCCCAAACCACATAGGCTGAAACATACATACATAAAATCATAGAATATCATCAACATCATATTTCAATAATAATCCCATTACACATATTATGAACATATACAACAAAAAAACTCAAACCAACACCATAAACCCCTACCCACGCCTAGATCAATCTCCCATGCATCAACATATTGAAAAATATCCACAAATCCAATAACTCAAGAGAACACCATAGCATTAGGGGTAGAGATTCAATACCTCTCTTGATTGTAAAATTAAGAACACAACTTGATCAACACCCAAGTGATAATCACCCTTGAATACCCTAGGTTTTTTTTTTTTTGAAACACATGAAGAAGAAGAACATAGAAGAAAAGACTGAAGATGATGGGGAAGACAAACCTTAATATAAAAAAAAATAACAAGGAACCATAAGAAAACCATACCTAGGACCTCATTATGTTTCTTCCTTTCTCCTCCACCTACTCTCTATTTCACGCCTCTCTCTCTCTCTCTCTCTCTCTAGCCGTGGGGTTGAATGAGCATAATGCTCTTCCCCTCTTCCATTCCCTCTTTATCCAAATTCTCCCATAATGACCCAATTAAAAGAAAAATGTAAGTTTCCTTTCTCTTTTTATTTTCTTTTAATTTCTTATTATCTTCTGTTATCCAAAAAATAGGCATGAATGACATGGCAAGTGATTCCAGGACACATGGCTGACACTTGGCAGAATTCTGCTAGGGTATCGACCAGAAGAGATCTTACAAGCAAAAGACAGTGGAAGCTTACCCGCGACCAGTGTGGTCGCAGGTTCTGCCTGCCTCATGATACTTTTATAAAGATCTTAGTCAATCCCGAAATTGATTCCCATGATTTCCTGAATATCCTATTATTTAGGGAAGAATATCTGTAACAAATTAATGTAATCCCTCTTGAGCCTACAAATTAATGTAATCCCTCTTGGCTTTCGAATTATTTGAGACTAGAGTGATTCTATTTGATACATTGTCTTGTTCTTCAGAAGTGAGTGAAACTCATTGAACCCTAGTTCTTTGATCATTCTTTTGAATCCTATATCAATAACCATTCAAGTGGACGTAGGTTATTACCAGATTCTGGGGCCGAACCACTATAAACTCTTGTGTTCTTTATCATTTCGTCATCACATTCTTTCCAACGTGTTTTTCCACATCAGGCAAATTTGACTCCGTGTCAGTTGGCCAAAATCTGGGTCAACATTCTGGTGCTTTCATTGCGAGCTTGATACAGCATCGTTGAGAAGATCAATGGCGAAAACTACCAGGAAAACTGGACAGGCGGCCGGCGCTGCACCTTCTAACTCGCCTCCTCCTCCTCCAAACGTGACTGAGGATGAGCCACATTTGGAATTTGATGAGGAAGAAATGGACGACGCGACGCTGAAGAGTACCCTAGGGGCACTACATGAGGAGCTGGCCAATCTGAGGGCTAGTCAGGAAAGTGTTGCCGAAATCATGGCGCGACAGCCTCAAGAAATTGAGCGGCAGCGCCTAGAACTGAGTGAAAGGCAGGTGGAGATGGACCGTCGCCAGAGGGAGACCATGGCAGCCCTCGAGGCAGCCTTACAATTGGCTAGGAATCAGGCTGCACCTGCCTCGCAGCCTGATCAACCCGCGAATGGGCCACCCCACAGGGGCCCCAATCTTAGCCCACCTATCCAACCCCCGAGCCCACAAAGGCCCGAACCGCCACCGGTGCCTCAGGACGATGTCCCTCTAGGAGACCTTGAAGCACAGCCTCCATCCCAAACTGGTTGCGGCAATCCCCCGCAGCAGAGGCAGAATAGGACCGGGCAGCAGCCTCGTAGTCCTAGACGCCATAGGGGCGATGAGCCAAACCTTTCGAACAGAGGACAACATCCTCCTGGTAACAGGAGGAACTCAGAGTTAGGCTGTGCGGTCCGAGGCCCCCCACGGCATGATAATGCACGGGGACCTAACGACCAACACAGACCACCCTCTAACCCTCAGGAGGTTCCAGCCCAAGAAGGCAATCGAGGGAATAGTCGATCCCACCATAGCCAATCAAGGTTCAGAGATGGCCATGGCTATAATGAGGCCGACTCAGGTAGAGGAAATGCCGGTCGGAGGAATGAAGAAAGAGTTGGAGGCAGAAGCCAGCCACCTCAGGATGACCAACCCGACAGACGGGACGCTGGGGGGCAGCCCAGACAAAATAACGTCTTCAACCGGCTCGGAGCTAGCGAGCAGCGGAGGAGAGACGAGGACTTAAGAGATGTACTCAATGATCGCCGCGAGCGGCACGGTGAGTACATCCCCCTAGCACCAGAGGCCACGGCGATTCCTAGCGCTGTGCAAGCCCAGATAGATGCTCTCAACCAGGCAGTGCAGCAGCTGGTTAGGGGAAGAACATCTTACATCGACCACGATAGGAGGAAAGACACTCCTTTCATCCAGAGGATAGCTATGGCAGAAACACCTAGCAAGTTTAACATGCCTACGCTTCCAAACTTTGATGGGTATGGTGACCCAGTATCTCACGTCAACAAGTTTGAGATATAAATGGATATTCAGAAAGTGTCTGAAGTTCCTTGGTGCAGGATTTTCCCTGCAACACTTTCTGATGCTGCACAGGAGTGGTTTTTTAAATTCCCTCCTGTAAGTATAGTTTCCTGGGAAATGTTCGTAAAGGAGTTTTACGGACAGTTCTATGCGGGTCGTGTGCACCCGACTGAGGTGAACCAGCTGGTTGAAATACGCCAGCAAGATGGAGAATCACTGAAAAACTATGTCCAGCGCTTCATGCGAGCAGCTGCTGGAGCAAAAACAGTGGGAGACGAAGGAAAAATGATGGCCATAACCACAGGGGTTAAGCGCCACACGCCTCTCTGGGAAAGCCTCCGAAAACATGGGGTTAGAACTACCCAGGAATTCTTGGATCGGGCTGATCTCTACATCAAGCTCAAAGATGCCATCGCTGACGAAGGAAAGCCCCCAGGCAAGGACAAGGGAACCGCTAAGCCCGCCAAAGCCGCCAATGGGTCCAAGATCAACGGCAACGGCAAAGGCAACGGGAACGGCAACAGCAATGGCAAGAATGGGGGGAAACGGCCACACAACGAGCCTTCCGCCTCTGACAATAAACGATCCAAGGGTAACCATTATGAACCTCGGTTCACTAACTATACTGCCCTAGTTGAGTCTCGGGGAGAAGTTTATCAGGCCACGAGTTCCAGCGTGCCTTATAAGAAGCCTGCCCCCATTCGAAAGGATATTTCAAGAAGAGACACTACCAAGTTCTGTCGTTATCATAACGACTACGGACATGATACTAACGAATGCAACCAACTGAAGGATGAGATCAAGTTCCTTATTAGACAAGGACACTTGAGAAGATATATACGGGCCTCGGGAAATTCCCAACGAGAAGCTCCAGGTGGCAACGAGCAAGTGCCCACGCGCCAACGCTCGCCACCTTTGCAGCCTGACCCCGTAACTGGCACATTGTTAACCATCTGTGGAGGCCCGCACCTCGCGGGAAACAGCGAAAAGGCCAGAGAACGATATGCTCGGACTCTGCGCCATGACCAGGACATCGAGATGATGACTGTGGATGACTACGCGTCGAAAAAGGCTCGATCAGAAGAAGGCGAAATAACCTTCTCTGATAGCGATGCCCAACATGTCCGGTTCCCACATTCCGATCCGCTGGTCGTGGATATCCAAATGGCCAACATGATGTTGAAGAGAGTGCTGGTTGATACAGGAAGTTCAGTGAATATCCTGTATAAGTCTTCGCTGGAACGCATGAAGTTATCCGTTAAGGACTTGGAGCCCTGCAACCAAACAATATACGGCTTCTCTGGTGAGGGACTCGCCCCTGCGGGGACAATCAGACTACCAGTGATGGCAGGTATAGCGCCTGCTACCAGGACATTACTTGCTACTTTTATAGTAGTCGATTGTCCCTCGCGCATACAATTCCGTCATTGGGAGGCCTATACTGGTTGATCTACGGGCCATCACCTCTATGTGGCACTTAGCCATGAAATTCCTGATGGACGCAGGGGTAGGATGCGTGTTGGGAAACCAGAGGGAAGCTAGGGAGTGCTACAATGCCTCAGTCACGAAGGCGAAGAAGGGAACGTCAAAGAGCACTCCCCCAGATAGGTTGCAGATGGAAATCGATACACAAGCCCAATCCGGTGAAAAATTCACCAAATAGGGTGTTGCCAAAGTGAGGATAGAGATTTAGATCCTCGCTTTGGGGATTTTGAAGAAAATGTTGGACCCGTCAAGGACCTGGAAGAGGTCCAACTTGACGAGAAAGACCCGACCAGAGTCGTGAAGGTCGGGAAAAACTTAGAACCAACCACGAAGTCTTTGCCTGGTCGCACAAAGACATGGCTGGGATAGATCCTACAATCATCAACCATGTCCTGAACATAGACAAGAGTTTTCCACCCCTGCAACAAAAAAGAAGGCTGCTCGATAAGGAAAGGTCAAGAGCCTTAAAAGAAGAAGTTGAGAGATTAAAGGAGAATAGGTTCATCAGGGTGGCGTTTTATCCATCGTGGGTCTCTAATCCAGTACTGGTTTCCAAGCCTAATGGAAAATGGCGAACCTGTGTGGATTTTACAGATCTCAATAAAGCCTGCTCGAAGGATTGCTTCCCACTCCCAAGGATCGACCAGTTGGTCGATGCTACTGCAGGACACGAGATCCTCTCCTTCATGGATGAATACTCAGGCTACAATCAAATCAGCATGCATCCCCCTGACGAGGATCACACCAGCTTTCGGACCGATACGGGATTATACTGTTATAAAGTAATGCCCTTCGGACTGAAAAACGTAGGTGCGACTTACCAGCGGTTAGTTAACCACATGTTTAAGGAATTGATCGGAGTAAACATGGAGGTATACGTTGATGACATGCTGGTAAAGTCGAAAAAGGAGGAAGGACATGTGAAGGATTTGCAAGAGTGTTTCGATGTATTGAACAAGTACCAGATGAAACTAAATCCTCTCAAATGTTCCTTCGGAGTTGGATCAGGGAAGTTTTTGGGGTTCATTGTTAATTCAAGAGGAATCGAGGCCAACCCCGACAAGATAAAAGCCCTGATCGGCATGAAATTGCCAGAGAAGATCAAAGATGTACAAAGTTTAACTGGGAGAATTGCAGCCCTAAGTAGATTTATTTCAAAGTCAATGGATTAGTGCGTCCCTTTCTTCAATATGCTTAGGGGCAATAAGAAATTTGAATGGACAGGAGACTGCGAGCAAGCTTTTCAGGCCTTGAAAGCCCATATGGCACAGCTTCCTATTTTATCAAAGCCTATCGAAGGAGAAACTTTGTTCATCTACCTGGCGATCACTGAAGTTTCTGCTAGTGCGGTACTAGTACGAGAGGAAGAAGGCATACAAAAGGCAGTTTACTATGTAAGCAAGAGGCTAATCGGAGCAGAACTAAGGTTTCCTCCCATCGAGAGGTTAGCATACTACTTAATCTTGGCCTCAAGGAAGCTACGTCTTTACTTCCAAGCCCATCCCATTACAGTCTTAACTGACCAGCCTCTTCGGCAAGTCCTCCAAAAACCAGAGGCGGCTGGGCGTTTATTAAAATGGGCAGTCGAACTAAGGCAGTTCGATATTACATATTCACCGCGAGCAGCAGTAAAAGGACAAGTCTTGGCTGATCTTACTGTAGAGTTCACTGAACTCCCGAATAGCAAGCAGTGCGAACAGCCTAGTGCGCCTGAGCCTCAAGATGAAGCTCCTTCGTGGAAGTTATTCACAGATGGGTCCTCGAACGAATCTCACGCAGGAGCAGGAGTGATCTTGATCACGCCAGAAGGGCATATATTTCATTGCGCCATTAGATTCGAATTCACCGCATCAAATGATGAAGCCGAATACGAAGCACTCCTCGCTGGATTAAGAATGGCAAAAGACATGAGTATAAAGGTGCTGGATATTTACAGTGACTCCCAGCTGGTAGTGAATCAAGATCTAGGGGAATATCAAGCGCGAGGCCTAAAAATGGTGGCCTACTTGAACAAAACTAAAGACCTGTTAGCCCAATTCACGAAGTATACCCTCCAGCAAATATCCCGGGATCAGAATTCGAACGCAGATGCCTTAGCCAAACTCGCGAGCGCGAAAGATGATGATACTTTGAACATTGTGCCAGTAGAAAGATTGAGTGAGCCAAGCATACGAGCAATTGAAGCCAGTATGGAAATCCGAATGGAAGATACATGGATGGCGCCTTACTTGGAGTATCTGACAAATGGTGTACTACCAGCAGATAGTTTTCAAGGCCAGAACTCTTGAAAGGCAGGCTGCTAGGTACATACTGGTCGATGGTGTTCTATACCGAAGAGGATATTCCATGCCATTGCTTAGATGTGTTACACCAGAGAAAGCTCAGGAGCTAATGAAGGAAGTACATGAAGGCTTCTGCGGGGATCACGCTGGGGGGTAAAGTTTGGCAAAAAAGATTCTAAGGCAGGGCTATTTCTGGTCGACTATGAACGAAGATTCAATTGAGTTTGTACGAAAGTGCGATAAATGTCAGAGGTTTTCCTAAATCCCACGCGCAGCTCCAAACGAGTTAAAATAGATGCAGAGTCCTTGGCCTTTTGCAATGTGGGGAATAGACTTGGTTGCATTCCTGCCTACGGGAAAAGGCGGAGTGAAGTACGCAGTTGTTGCAGTTGACTACTTCACCAAATGGGCCGAAGCTGATCTACTCGCTACCATAACGACCAAGAAAGTTCTTGACTTTGTCATCAAGAACATCTTTTGCCGATATGGTTTGCCTCGAAAGATTGTCTCAGACAACGGCACCCAATTTGACAGTGACCTATTCACCGACTTCTGCGAAAGACACGGGATTATCAAAAGCTTTTCTTCAGTCGTACATCCACAAGAAAATGGGCAGGTCGAAGCAGTGAATAAAACGCTTAAGGACAACCTGAAGAAAAGACTTTAAGACGATAATGGAGCATGGCCAGAACAGCTGCCTAAAGTACTCTGGTCGTAGAGAACTTCTCATCGAACAGCTACAGGTCACACTCTGTTTTCCTTAGCATACGGGTATGAAGCTATGTTTCCCGTCGAATTAGATCCCCCCTCACATCGACCCATCACATACGACCAGGGCCAGAATAGCCAACTAATGATGGAGTCCCTAGACTTAATTGACGAAATACGAGAAAAAGCCCAGCTCCGAGTTGCTGCGTACCAGCAAAAGGTCGCCCGGTACTTTAACTCAAAGGTGAAAGAAAGAAAATTCAACGTCGGTGACCTGGTGCTACGACGAGTTTTCTTGAACACCCGCGACCCCACTGCTGAAGTACTCGGACCAAACTGGGACGGACCTTACCAGATTGAAGAAGTCCTTCATTCGGGCACTTACAAACTTGCACGCTTAAATGGAGATCTCGTTCTACACTATTGGAATGGAGAACACCTGCGCAAGTATTATCAGTAAACAGTCCTTTTTAAAGGACTGGCTTGTATTAATTTTTACTTTTTACAAGTTTCGAAAAAGGGTTAGCCACGTTGTATGGCTAATCGCTTATAAGTGTAAGATCTTTTCTAAGATCACTCATAAAGACATTATTAGTCCATTTTTAATACGAGATTATAAGGGACTGTGCGCAGCCAGTCATTCTTGCCAACCTTTGTAAATTTATTTTACAAGTATTTGTTCATTACGTGTGTTGTTTTGCTGTATTATAAGTTTTACGTTTCCTACCGAGCAGCAATGTTCGTACAGGCCGTGGTCAAGGCAAGTGACCAAGGACCTAAAGCTCCTCGATCACTTGGGGGGCATATAAGAAACATCGATAGCAAAGCATACCAAGAGGTATGTAAACACATGAACAAAATAAGTGAAAGCATGCTACGGTACTTAGAGTATTTTTCAAAATTTATATTTTGTTGAATCAAACCAAAGTACTATGCTAAGTTTGGTCATGCGAACAGATGTTGTAATAAGATAAAAATATTATAATATCAAATGGCAGTCTTTTACACCGCAAGCAGTACTGCTTGGATGTAATTGTTCAAAGTAAACGGAAAGTTTGTTGCCCGTGCAGCAAATTTAAATATAAAGTAAAAATTGTCTTTACAACACGACCTGTGGGTCATGTAATCGAAGAAAAATAAAAAAAGAAATAAGTTCAAGGAGCAAGAGGGTCTTGCTCAGCAGTCTGATTGGGCGCATCATCAGCAACTCCTCCTTCCTCTTCGATCGCGGCTAGCTGAATGCTTGGGGAAGCGGGGATCCTTGCTCTTTCTTCTTCTATAGCCAATCGAGCAGTGCAGTGGGCCAGCTCAGCATTCCTGGCATCCTCTGGAAGGTAGTTAAAGTTGGCACACCGGTTGTGTTTCCAAAAGTCGTAGAAACACCAGAGTGTCGCATTCTTATACCTTTCCAGATCTTTGGCATTGGTGAGCTTCAGCTGCTCTACTTAGCTCTCAAGAATAGCTATGGCCTTGTCCTTACCTAGGAGCTCCTCCTTGAGCCTCTTGACTTCATGATATTGGACTCAGCTGGACTCCTGGTATTCATCCCTCTGCTTCTTCATGGCTGCCTTAGAAGACTCAGCTTCTGCCAGCTTTGCCACTGCAGCATCCTTCTGTTGGGTGACCACCTCTAACTCCCTATCGTGCCTGGCTTCTATAGCCTGAAGCTCCTCGTTGGCCTTCACGTGGTACCCCTCAATGGCCTTTGCCCGAGCCTGGTCGATGGTGGCCTGGGCACGGGTGCGAGCAGCCGTTGCAGTCAGCATGGCCTATGGTCAAAGGATAAAGTTAGAATCTATTACAAGGAAGAAAAAATGAAAGCCAAAGAGATAAAAAATGCTTACACTGGCAATTTCGTTTAGAGCCCTGTTTAGGATTTGATCGACCCCCATATTCTCCGCCTCAGCCATCACCTCCTTGCAGCGGTCGTACCTCACGATGTGTGCAAGGCGATCCTTTGCTGCTCGCAAGGTGCGGTGTGAAAGTTTAGGCCCAGGAACTTCAGCTGGCTGGGACTGTTCTTTCATGGCTGTAGGTGTACGATTCGTAGCAGCAGGCGGGGTTTCCTTTTCAACAGGAGCTGAAGGCGGAGCAGAAGCTTGCCCAGTTGGCGCATCCTTGGAAGGATCTTCTGTTCGACCCTTCTTGGCAGAAGGTCCTTAGCTTAATTCGCCATTATGCCTCCTGGATGTCTTTCATCAAACCAGGGGGACTTCTGCCTCCTCTTCAGCCTGGTACAAATCAAAGACGTTGGGAGTAGCCATCTCTTTGTACAAATAAAAATATGCAGATGATAAGATAAAGGCGGATGAAAACTCTTGATAAAACAAAAAAGAGGTCACAAAGTTTAATACCCGAGCTACAACTAATGGTCGCTATACTACTGACTCAATTAGTCATACACTCACTATCTGACACGAAGAAGTCTGGCCCTAGATTTGGAGTATACGTAAAATTGTCGTCCCCGTCAAACAAGTGACAAGGAATTGGCAAGCTGTTTAAAAGCAAAATAACAGTACCGTTTTCATCAGAGGATTCATTCAGGTCTATAACAGACTCTGTTGCCTTTTGTTTCCCCTTGCCTTAGGGCGCAGAAGGCCTCTCTGCAGAAGGGTCACCAGTGGGTTCCCTGATTGTAACCCCCATTGGCCTCTTTCGGGGAGGGGACACTGGGGGTTGCTGCTCGGGATCCCCCTCGGCCGTGGCATTTGCCACAACGGGCCCTCTTGTATCATGGCGAGGAGCCAGGAGGCCAGATAGCCTCTGATTTTCGTCAGTGACTAGGGACTTGACGCTTTTTTCTGCATCTGCCATCCTGGCCAGTGCGTTGGACCTCAACACCATGTCTGGTGTCTGGTATTGGGGTCGGACGTAACCATGGTACTGAAAGGCAAAGTGTACTTTAAGAAAAATGCAGAAGAGTTTGCTAAGGAAAAGTATCGACCAGTAAGAGTAGCATTTACCTCCTCGAGCGAAGGCCAGGTTGTTGGCGGTCATGTCTGGTGTGAGGAAGTACTCCCTACTGTACTGTCCCATGTTGGAAATATGGGTAGTATCACTCAGGAAAGTTCGGCTAGTTTCTTGGTGACAGAGATGGAAGAAGCCCGTCCCGTACTATTGAGGGTTGGACTTGAGGTCAAAGAGAAAATTGACCTCGTGAGGAGTGGGTTCTGGCCATTTTTTAAGTTTGTATAGGATATAGAGTGCCGCCAACATTCTATACCCGTTTGGAGTAATTTGAAAGGGGCGACACCAAAATAGTTGGCCACCCCCTGATAGAAAGGATGTAGAGGAAGGATAGCCCCCGCCTCTATATGATATCTGGACCAAGCACTGTATACACCCCTGGGAAGGTTAGCCCTTTGGTCCGCAGCTGGAATTTTGAGATTAACCCCTGTAAGAGGATACTTCCTGCGATAGTTGGCAAGCATCCGAGGAGTCACTTGGCTGGTCGGGGAAAGATACCACTCGACATCAGGAAGGTTTTAATGCCGAGGGCAAGCCCTGACTTGGATACGAGGGTCTGGGGCGGCATTTTATCGACCACTGGTTGAGGGAACCCTAGCCTGTGAATCAGGCTGGGCAGGAGAGTTTGGGCTATTTTCGGAGTCAGGTCTTTTCTTGCCTAAGGACTTAGAGCAGGCCATTTGAGGTGGTGAGGGATGAGGTCTAGGAGAAGATCGTGAAAACGGAATCTCGTGAACTCAGTCGATCGGTTGTTCTTCGCCTTCGAGCAGCTGGGCACCTCCCCACAAATCTGGCATTAAAGTCTGCAAACAGAAGAATGGGAAGGTGAGGATGAAGAATTTTGAAAGTTTTTTTTTTTAGAATAACGCTGGTCGAGTATAAAAGTTAAGCTTTTTACAACAGCATTCTAACAAAAAACTAAATTTTTTCACGCGAACAGTTTGAGAAACAGATCAAAAGTGAAAGCAAAAAGTTTTTTGAAAAAGCTTTTTCAACTCCTCTTAGGGCGGGAAAAACCTAGTTTTTCAGCTGGCATAAACATCAAATTTTCACTTCAGTTTTACGTCCTAAGGCCATGATCTTAACTATCAAACTAACTCGTAACCCCTTAGTAACAGAAAAATATCATGCAACATTCAGTTTCACCTATTAAACCCCCCTACTGACATGCATCTCAACCCAGAAACGAATGAACCCAACAATCGACCTATAGAAGCATGCACGACAAAAATATAAAGCGTAAGAGTCTAGAAACTTACCAGGATGAAGATCGTGGAGATTTGAAAGACTTTTCGGGCGTAAAAGGACTCACGGACTGAATCTTGGAACGCCGAAGGACGGTATTTAGAGGGAAGCAAGAGCTCTGGTGTTAGGGTTTCTTTAAAGAATGATGGCTTGCGTAAAAAGGAAAGGGAAACTTCGAAGAGGCTATATATATATTTTTGTCCAGAAGCATTAAAAGGAAGTAATCATCAGCTTCCCCTATTTCAAAGTATGGGGAAGAGTGATAGCCGTCTAAACGTTACTTGGGAAGTGAAAAGCCGTGATTAGACAAGGGTAGGTTGCTTTTTCCAAAAACACACGAAGGGTTCTGACAGGTATGGTGGGGTAACCGAAGGGTCGTTTCCTCAAAAGTTTATTTATTGCTCGTAATAAATAATCTTGGGGGGCAAATGTTATCCAAAAAACAGGCATGAATGACGTGGCAAGTGATTCTCGGACACATGGCTGACACTTAGCGGAATTCTGCTAGGGTATCGACCAGAAGAGATATTACAAGCAAAAGACAGTCGAAGCTTACCCGCGACTAGTGTGGTCGCAGGTTCCGCGTGCCTCATGATAATTTTATAAAGATCTTAGTCAATCTCAAAATTGACTCCCATGATTTCCTGAGTATCCGATTATTTAGGAAAGAATATTTGTAACAAATTAATGTAATCCCCCTTGAGCCTATAAATAAAGAGAGATAGCTCAAGGAAGGGACTTTTTGGCTTTTGAATTATTTGAGACTAGAGTGATTCTATTTGATACATTGTCTTGTTCTTCAGAAGTGAGTGAAACTCATTGAACCCTAGTTCTTTGATCATTCTTTTGAATCCTATATCAATAACAATTCAAGTGGACGTAGGGTATTACCAAATTCTGGGGTCGAACCACTATAAACTCTTGTGTTCTTTATCATTTCGTCATCACATTCTTTCCAACGTGTTTTTCCACATCAGGCAAATTTTGACTCCGTGTCAGTTGGCCAAAATCTGGGTCAACATTTTCTTTTATCACAATTGATATACGAGATAAAATGGTGATCACACTCCTTTCCCAAAATAGCTTTCTTCTTCAAATTTTGAATTTACTTGAATAATAAAATAAATGAAAAACTCCTTTTCCTTTCCCAATCTAAGCCACACGCCCAAGCCTTGTTTCCCTTTACTATTTTTTTTTATCAATTAAATCAAATAAAATCTAATATAAGGAAATATAAAGTGTGTAGAAAATCTACACATGTGTACCATGCTACCATGCACTAGGCCACACTGAATGACTAGGGTACACCACTAACTACCATGCACCTTAGTACATTCAACCAAATCTCTCATAATCACATTTTAAAATAAAAATAAATAAATATCATTTAACAAATAATTTCACAAAAATTCTACAAACAATTAAATAAGACAAACAACAACTAAATAAAATAAACAACATTTAAATAAAACAATTCACCATACTTAACACTTAAATAAAATAAAACACCAAAAAAATTTAATAACTAAATTTAATTTTTTGGTGCACTACAACAAGTCCTAATATATAAGCACTTGTTGGCGTTGTTATGCCTAAAGCCATCTTATAGATAGGCATGATTAAACATTATGTAGTGCTCCAATATTTTTTTATCTTATCTTTTTATTTTATTATTATGTTGTAGTTTAATTGTTGATTTTTGGAAAATATTTGAATTATTGTTTGGTGTGAATTAGGATTTATTGATTGATTGTGAAATATTTGTTTAATTATTAGTGTTACATTTTATTAGGTCTGACAAATTATGTGATTATAATAGGTTAATTTTTTTATTAAATGTGTGTGCTGAATTTGTGTGTGTGGATAATTGTTTTTTTATTATTAAGAAATTGAAAGGAAAAAGGAAATGGATTTTCATCTTTTGGGATAAGATGACAAGGGTTATCTTTTTATTGTGTTTGCATCGGGATAGGGTTTAGGTGAGGTGCAAGGAGAGGCATTGGTGGGATTGAAGCATATTTAGTTGGATAGGATTGGGGCTTTCACACTTGGTTTCTTTCCTTAGGTTTAGGTCATTAGGGTATTATAAATAGAAGAACATAGGAACTTTGGAAATCCCTTTGGTGGACGCCAAAATCGAAAGAGAAGAAAAGGGGAAAGGCAAAGCTTTGGTGCTAGAAGAAAGGAAGAAGAGAAAATGGTTAAGGTCTAAGGTGGTAAGGCTTAGTTTGTAGTTTGGATTCTGTTTTCTTCCATCCTTTTCTAATTTAGATTAGTATATGTTTTGATGATCAAGGTTTGGGTATTGGAGACATATCCTAGAGGGACACAAGCTTAGGGTTCGGTCACCATCAACAAAATCAAAGTAAGGATTTACAACTTTTGGTTTTGGTACTAGAAGCATGATTGTTTGTTTTTGGAAATGGTTATAATGTTTCAACTGCCTTATTTTGTGGAATTTTGGAACTTATTTCAAATGGTTTTGTATCTTGTTGATTAAATGTTCTAATGCAAGCATGTATGAAATGGTGATTTTGAGAAATAGGTCTTTATGGTTTCGCCTAGCATGGTAAATGGGTTATGGAAATTTGTTTTGATAGTTCTAACTTATTTCTATGAATTGTTTGAGAAGCATAATGCATGATAGGATGTCATGATCTATGTTGTTGAATTGTTTTATTGATTTTGGTGCATAGGTTTCGGCCACTATATTGTTTAAAGGGTTTTTGGATTTGTTTTGGATGAATCATTATTGCGTTGAATTTTCATACATTAGGGAGCATGATAGAGTTTCTTGATTAATCAAAAATAGTTTTGTGAGCACTATGAGTTTCGACCATGACATTGTTTTAGGCCTAGGTATCTATTTTAAATTGATTTCAGAGATGATGAATATTTATGTACTAAAACTAATAGAAAAGCATGCTAGATTTTGTGTATTATTATTTATTTTATGAGCATGTTGTACTTTGATTCTTGTCTTGATGATTTGAATAAAGAAGCATGATGTGATTTTGTGGTAAACTTGGTTATTATGTCCTATGTGTTGGAAAAACAATCAGAGTACACGTCGAATTGGCATGGTGGGCCCAATTTATAAAAAACAAAAAAAAATCATATATCATATAAACAGTTTATATGTTCAAGAAAACATCCAGAGTAGAACCATTAATATGCAATATCAATAATCATGCAACATATATATAATTATACACATACTTATATATATATCATATGCACATGTATACAAATATTTAAGAACAAAAATATTTACCTCTTGAAGCCTATCAAGTGTCCGTGAGTCTTTTCGTATATATAACGATCTTCCTATCCAACACTTTGAGTACTCAAACCACGATCTTCCAGAGTGTTCTCTATACCTCAAGATGTGTGTGGGCACATGGAGAACAAAGGTTTGTAATTTAGAAATTACAAGTTTATCTCAACACATGAGAACTTGGATTATGGCATGAGAAATGTTAGAATAATAGAAGAAGATGACAATTTTTTGTCTGACAATTTCAGAAACTTTTTCTGAATTACCACCCTCTCTTATTTCTTGTTATCACATAATATATGTATTAGAGATTATATATTACCTTATTATTCATAATAATAATAGTAATATAATAATACAATCATAATGATGATAGAAATTGATTTAGATGATATCTAACTTATCAAATTTGAAAAAAAAAATATTTGTTCAAATTATTAATTAAATAAATAAAATAAAAACAAACTGATACTATATCAACACTGTCTTACACGCATTGCACAGTCCTTGGACTGTGTCATGCGTGTAGCAGTATTTCCTCTTAGGGAATATTGTATTTTTGTTTTATTTATTTAATTAAAATAAGTCATTCCCACAAAATATGATATTATCTTTTTAAGGAAAAGATCACAACCATATTTCAAAATTTAAATTTTAAATTCAAAATCTAAAATTCAAATTAATGATCATCATTGTCATCATCTATTTTAAAAAATCAATAAATCAAAAACTATTTTGAAGTACCAATTTTATTTTCTCCCACTCAAATAAAATAATTAATTTCAAAAATTAATTAATTTATTTATATATATTTCAAAATTCAATATTTAAATAAATAAATATATTTTCAGGAATTTAATAATTAATTCTAAATTAATTATTCAACCTCATTTATCATTTAATTGTATATTTCACCCAAAGAATAAAATTCTTTTTAAATTTCTAAATTACAATTTTTCCCTTTTATCAACTCTTACATTGATATAGTATTGATAGAGCCACCCTGGGGGACCTATGGACCAATAATATCAAGCTCCAATAAATATTAGATTATTAATCAAAGCTCTTTGATTTAATAATTATATTTATTAATCTCACGATTACTCCACTATAAATATGAGATTGGACTCTTGATAATTAAAGACATATTTATAGAGTACTTTACTAAAGAATAAAGTATCCATTAATATAATCATTACATACAATGTTAATTGTCTATTAATGGTTCAAAATGAAAAGGGAATAAAATTATCGTTTAACCCTTTTAACTATATCTAGTTCCTAGTGTACCATTGACTTTACTAGTGAATGTTGTGTCACAACAAGTTTGAGACGTGAACGCTCATATCCTTTTCAGTTCCAAAAGTCAACCTAATAGGGAACCATTATTAAATCTATAAGAAGGTATAGATTCCATATCAGTTAAACTATGCCCCTGCCATATATATCATTGAGTCCCCAAAACAATTATTCTTAGCCTAATCATTCTGACAAACCTTAACGCACATATATAGGAGTTCATAGTAACCTCAAGATTAAGATCATCATTTATATGATCATCATTTGATGTGTTTGATTAATACTACGAAACGGTGTTTAAACAAGTATTAACAAATCACATATGGTCAAGTTTTATATATCACTATATATAAAGTACATTCACTAAAGTGTCCTACTACACCAGTGACCCAGATCTAGGTCACTTATATTCATAATACTAGCGAACCGTACTAGCAGTAATTAATCTAAAGATTCCGTAACTTTATTTTACTGCGAACTGTTTCAAGTTTATTATCTTAATCTTGATCCTCTCATACCAATATGAGATTAAGACCACATAGATGAACTTTAAAATTTTCTGATATTTACTTAATATTATCAACATAATATTGGACATAGTCTATATTTATAATAATTCAATTTAATTATTTATTTCATTAAAAATATTTGTCAACCACAATTGCTTTAATGGCACTATTCCTAACACTATGTGTATTTCAGCCTAAGCTATATTGCATGGTGTTATTGTTCTAAATGTGTAAATGAGAATAGAATTATTAGGGACTTGCATAAGATGTTAAAAAACATGTTAGACCTATCCATGTATTTTTTGTATATTATTAATGTTTTATTGGTCATTTTATAATTCTATGTTACTTGTTGAATTTTATTGTTTATATATTTATTTAGCGAGCATGAGTAAACTTGGAGTGAGTTTGATGTCATGATTTCATGATATATGCTGAAGATGAAAAGGATTAGTTTCATATATTTTGTTCTTTCATTCATGAAGAAAACCTATGATTTTATGTGAACTTATATGCTTAAAAGATAAAACCAAATAAATGAATGATATGCTTAAATTTATTTTTATGTTTATGAGAATAGCAAGCATGTGTATCTAAAGGTGGTTTTGTGCCATGATGATATTGTATTTATAATTGTGAATATTAAGCAAGTTGGTATATATGTTTGGATCAAAGTTTGGTATCCTTTGCCTATTGTTGATTTAGGCCATGATTAGTTTGTGAGCTTTGGCTTTGATTTTTTTAGATTAAGTCTTGATGCATGATTTCCAATGGTTTTAAGATGTCAAAATAGTAGCAAGCATGCTAGGAAAATTAATAGATAATTTGTTAAATGTTAATAATGCTTGCTGAATTTTTGTAAAATTGTTAAGAAATAAGTGTATGATATCATAAATTTTGGCATAGTTTTCAAGAATGGTCCCACGTATGCATGTTACATGCAAATACATTTTTATGTATACTTATATGTTAATTGAGTAAGTCTAAGGTCCTTGCATGGAGACCTTTAAGGTTGATTATGAATCAAAAAAAAATTTCCTGATGTTATGTGTAATATGCAAGCATGATTATGTGTATGAGTTATGCTATAATCTATGAAGTGGTGCAACCTGTTATGAGATAGGTGTCTCGAGTGCATGGCCCATGCACCTGTGGAATAAATTTAGACGCATTCATGTGTGTTTTACATGATAATAAAACAAGTATTTTGACTATTTTTCTAGTCTCGTTGTGAAGTATTCTCGCTCTTATTTTGCTTGGACCTAAGGTAAGGACGTTAGCTAGATTTCTGCTTTATTTTGAATGGACTCTAGTTTTGCGATATGTATGGATTTGTTGTGTTTGCGTAACCTAGTGCTGTAGTGTTATTACAGGCAGACGTGCCTAAGATTCTGGTCAAAAGGGTGCTAGGGAACTTCATGGCCAAAAGGGTGCTAGGTGAATTGTGGCCAAAAGGGTGCCATAGAGGTGTCCAAAATGGAGTCACATGTGATCATTGGACAATAGGGTTGCCATGATCTTATGTTGTATGCTTATCAGGATGTTTCTTATGATCTTACGTCGAATGTTCATGCCCATGTTGCAAATGATCTTGTGGTTATGATTATGATCTTATGATGTACGATTATACTTATGTCATAAATAGTCTCATGTTTATGATTATAACTTATGATTATAATGATTGCTATAGGAAAAGTGAGTTAAGAATGTATGAGATATGTCATTTATGCTTGTATGTCTTGTTTTTACTTCCTTATTGGGCTTTTAGTTCAGCCCCCTTACTTTTCCCCCTTGCAAGTATAAAATAGATAGACTTGTTTCGCATGCATGGTGAGCTGAGTCAGTTTTCCATAAGTATGTATGTATGCTGTGGGGAGCCATTGAATGAGGAAACGATCTAGAACATCGTAGTGCCTTAGTGTCTTTCTTATGTTAATTGATTAGTGGGATGTATTTATTTATTTTAGTTATTTTTAAGATTGCATTAAACTCTCTTTTGTTTTAAACATTAGATCCAAACTCTGCATGTATTTCTAATAAAGTCGCACTGTTTTTTTAGACAAAGTTATGAAATCTTTGAACTATTAATAAAACTAGTATTTTAATAAGATAGGCAATTAAGGGTGTTATAAATGGTATCAGAGACGGTCGTTCAACTCTTAGCTTCAAGGAATCCCTCAGCATACATACTGAAGACTGGGAAAAATACTTGACTCATAGTGTCGTAAGTTGTGTTGTTTTCTGTTTGTTTTGTTAGCATTATAATTAAATAAAAGTGCATTTTCTTTATAATTGAATTTTAGGGTTGTTGCCCTAAAAATATGTAATGAGACATTTTTGTTTTGAATTAAATAAAAATACATTTTCTTTATAATTGAATGTTTGAATATTGTTGAATAATTATAAAGATTAGATAACTCTATATTTTATTAATAAGAGTATGCTCTTGTATGAGTACGAGAGGATTAAGATCATAGATAATGGATAAAATTGTATGCAACATATTAAAGTATGGAATCTTCAATCAATGGTTGCTAGTATGGTTTACTAAGCATTTTTTAATGATGCATGTGATCTCGACCTGAATTGCTGATGTGGATAGACATGTCAGTAAAAGAACTTTATATAATTAGATTATTTATGACAAGACCAATGTGAATAAATTTCTTTATGAATATATTGTTTGCCATAAAAATTTAATTCATATCAAAATGATGAGAATATGTAGATCATTCTGGATACTGAGTAATCTTGAACTCTTGTTCGTATCTATTGGTTATTTTTATTCACTCGTTAAGGTCTCAGAGTATAATAAGGATAGTTACTTTTTGTTTTGGAGATTCAATAGTATGAATGGTTGGGAACATGATCTTACTAGATTGGAATCTAAGCCTTCCTGATGGATATAATATTGGTTCCGTTAAGGGTTAATTATAGAACTAAATAGTTATTGAGCTCAAATTCATAATATGATTATAAATTAATTATTTGTTAGTTAATTAATGGTACTTAAGGAACAAGAGGTAATTAGAAGGGTAAAAACAGAAATTTTGACCACCTCTAATTAGCGAATCAATAAATTGGAAGACAAATCTACATCAAGTGATTATATCAATGGACAAATCGAGATAATTTTGAAAATATAGTTCTATAATTACTAAGAGTGCCATTTCATATTTATAGTGGAGTAATAATGGAATTAAAAATAAGATTATTTAATTAAAGAGTTTAATAATCTAATTTATTAAAGCTTAGTATTAGAGGTCTACGGTCCCCAAGTCACATCTATACAACATTATCAAGGGTGTGGATATAATAGACAAATTAAAAGGAGAAAATGACTTAATTGGCACATAATTTATTTTCTAAGGCTAAGTTATAATTATGAGATAATTATGTGTAATTAATTAATTAATTAATTAAACTAATATGTTTTATTTGAAAACTATATATTAGTTGTATTAATTAACTTTAGGTTAATTAAAATTGAGAGAGAAATATTAATTTATATGATAATAATTTTTTTAAATTATAAGATAGAGTTCATCTTTGAATTAACTGATATTTGTGTGTTGACCACAGATCTGGCTAACGACGCTGAGTCAATTAAACGATATGAAATGAGAACTGAACTTTGGATATATAAACAACACAATGTATTTATAGAGGTTCGACCACATATTAGTAATAGCGTATGTCTTTAGTACATTTATTTATATAGAAGTCCCAAACCCCCGATCAGATAAATAGGATCAAATGAGTTTCATGAGTTTAAGAGTGTACATGTGTATAAAAGTACCTAAAATAGTCAATTCTCTAGAGGTTAAAGAATTACAGCGTAAACAAAGTTAGATCGGAAAACTTATGAGCTTAAGAGTAAACGGAGAGTGGTAAAGAAACATAGAAGAACTTATGAAGGCTATATGGACATAGAATCAAGTTGCAGAGGGAACATGGGGAGAATACTTTTATTACTCAATAGTCTCTGGTTACAATGTCCAATTTTCCGACCCCTTTGCTAGTGGGGTGAAAGTCTATTTATAGTGGAGCTCTAAGGGCTCCTGATACATTGTGGTCCAGGGGGACAAAATCATACATAGGTACATTTTCAGGGTAGTGGCACCAGACGTAGTGATGCAGGAGGTTGTGATGTCGGCCCTGGTACATGGCAGAGGTGTGCAAGTAGTGCCTCCACTCTTTATACTAATTCGTAGCACCATTACATGTATGATATGGATGTCAGAGTCACACCTCTATCCTCCATATGGTATCACATCCCGTGCCCCTACGTGTACCCTGTATGTGATGGTTGTTCTCAGATGTCTAAGATACACCATTCCTCCAAGTTTCGTCATCTTTGGCTGAGTGTTGAATGACTTATGAATTCTTCAACGGGGTAGCCTGGGTCTCCTTGGTGCATATAGAGTTGTCGGACCTTGCATATCCAACCTCTCATCCATAATGGTGTCTTCTTTGCTCTCGTGAGTCCCGCAGCTCCTCGACGATATCTAGGCGCGAGGCCTATTGTCCCTCAGCGACACCCAGGCAAGGATTCCTTACACTCCCAGCCTCACATAGCGAGGCTCTCAATGAAGGGTGTCTTGTCACAAGGCCCCTTGTGCAGTGTAGAGGCATGCGCGCGAGATGGAGGTGTCTCGCAAGGGGGCATGGCTTGGAGCCAGACGCATGAGATGGAGGCATCTCGCGAGGGGTGCAGCTTGGAGGAATGCGAGTGAGACAGAGGTGTCTCGCAAGGGGGCATGGCTTGGAGGCATATGCATGAGATGGAGGCATCTCACGAGGGGAGCAGCTTGGAGGCATGCACACAAGACAGAAGTGCCTTGCGAGGGGCATGGCTAGGATCCAAACGCGTGAGGTGGAGGCATCTCGCGAGGGGGCACGACATGGAGGTATGCGTGCAAGACGGAGGTGTCTCGTGAGAGGGCATGGCTTAGTGGCAAACACGTGAGATGGAGGCATCTCATGAGGGGTGTAGCTTGGAGGCATGCGCGCGAGACAGAAGTGCCTCGCGAGGGGCACGACTAGGAGCCAGAAGCGTGAGGTGGAGGCGTCTCGCGAAGGGTGCAGCTTGGAGGCATGCACGCAAGACGGAGGTGTCTCGCGAGAGGATGTGGCTTGGAAGCATGCGTGCAAGGCGGGGGCATCTCATATTTGCCTCCCATGGGCATGGAATGACCTTGCGAGGCACGTAATAACCTTCTGCCTTTAACACGTACTTGATGCCTTCGATGCCCCTTAGCTGTTTGCTTCAATAAGGGACCAGATCTTTTTTCCTTGATGGATTTTTGGCATCCACACTTGCCCTCTAATGTATAGGGAGGCCTTTAGGCATTCTTGTAGACTTTTCTCTTTCTTTTCTTTTTTGTGCTATCTTTATTACATTCATGATGCAGGTTGTTTTCTCCATTTACTAGATATGTAAAAGCATACTTCATGAGTGGTGATCCTCAGGACTCCTTTGTATTTTAATTAACACCAATTATTCTTGTATATAGATCCCAAGGGTGTCATTGTTGTACAAACATCGGGTCGCAGGAAGAAGCTTGAGGCACTCTACCCAAAAATCCAAAGAAGCATCGTTTGGATAGGGTGAGCACTCGTGTGGTGCTCTTAAGTTGTTGTCCAGGGTGCTTTCGCGTATCTAGCGCTTGTTAGATTTCAGAGTGAAGAGTGCTTTCGCAATTCTTTCTTGTAGCCCCTTCTTCTTGTTGACTTCTTCTTTTTTACCAATAGGTCAACTCTACTAAGAAGTCTATCATTACTTGCCCATTGATTGATACCCTTGAAGTATAAGTGATATCGACAAAAGATCTACCTTTGGCCAGGGTAGAGAATGATCGGCTTATTGCCAAGATTCGAGGACTAGAGAAGCAGTTTGTTAAGACCATACACAAGATAGGAGTGGTTGTAGAGAAGACTTCTTCTCCGTCTAAGAGTAAGAAAAGAGTGGAAGAAAAATTTCTTATATGGAACAGAATCTTGGCTCTAACTTCTCCTCATTCGATGACCACGATGTTGCTAAGGTTTCCGAGTGGAGTGCTCGAGGCTGGAAACCATGAAGTTTTTCCTGCCCCATCTTTTGCCCCCATGTGTGGGCAACTTCTTTATTTTTACATTGATTTGGTTGTAATGCTGCTTAACATATTTTACCTAAGAGGTTTTTCTAGATTTCATGTTTTCTTCATGAGGAACTTTTAACGAGTCCCGCTACGTCTTATGTTTATCTTGTGACAGAACATTATCATGTGCCTTTATGCACGCGGGTCTCTTACTAAACACCCCTTTATTTTGAAAGGGTTCCATTTGAGACCTCTCTACTGCGTGTGATTCATGTCTTTTGGTGCACCTTGACTACTTGTAAGGATATGTTGGCCCCTTGGGCTCTCGCTATCCTTTTATATATTTTTACGCTTGTGTTTTATTTTTTGCGAGAAGCGTCCTTCTCGTCATTAGGCATAGTATTATTTTTGCAAGCGTCTTCTTTTTGCAAGTGTCATCTTTGAGACCCTTTTCACAAGCGTCTTCTTTGAGACCCTTTTCATAAGCATCTTCTTTGAGACCCTTTTTCTGTTTTTGAGGTGATCTGCCTTCGGGTAGGGACCCTTATAGGGAGATGGTCCTTGTGAAACCTTGCAAGCACCTATTTTCCAGGCCCATTTTTCCCTTGGTAAGGCGACTTGGTCGATCTAGACTTAAAGACCTCTTTGGGCTCTCCTTTCATCTTTTACGACGTGGTCCCTTTGTAGGATGGGTTTGTTCGTGAAGAGGTCATTTATAGGGTCCTTTTGACTTTTTTAGATTCTATAAGCGTCGCTAGTCCTTATAGATTCAAATGTTGTCTCATAAGGGTCACTGCTCTCACATATATGTATTATAAGTGCTTTTATATATATGTTGCAAGGCCAGACGCCTGTTTCACACTTGGCCAGGCACCTATTGAGGCTCGTGAGGCTAGTCACCTATTTTGCACATGGCTAGGTTCCTGTTGAGGCTCGAGAGGTTGGACACTTAATTTGCACAAGGTTTGATGCCTGCTAAGGCTCGCGAGGCTAGGCACCTATTTTGCACATGACTGGAGGCATGTTGAGGTCGGGACTAATACATTCTAAGAAGTTGGTGAGATCTTTCTTGCCAAGCACTTTGTTTTTGGTTCTCTCCAATATGCTTTGACAATTCCAGATCTCTGGCATAAGCTGAGCAACTTCTTTGGATCTTTATGGGGGCCAATTGCGATGATTTAATGAATCCTACTAGCTTCTTCTTTGAAGCCTTTTTGTAGACCTCTTCCAATTTTCAACTTGATCAGTGACTCCTCTATCATGACATTCTCTTCTACACGGAATCTTTAGACGTATTGGTAGAAGGGTGATTGGAGGAAGGTTTGCTTTCCTTAACATGCCTGTTCTTATGGCCCTCTTCCACACGTATATACTTCTGTGCTCTTTCGAAGAAGTAATCTAAGTTTGTAACCTCTCTCTTGAGCATGTTATCCAAAAACTTGCTTCTTGGATGAACTTCGACTGTAATAGCCATCTTGAGCTCCGCTTTAGTGGAACTTCCCAACTTTGTTGCTTCGATATTGAACCTATGGAGATAGTTCTTCAAACTTTCATTCTCTCCTTTCTCTATGCTAGCAAGGCTGGTAATTGGCATAACGTAATCACGAACTACATAGTGTTGCTGAAGAAGTTTGCTAGAGAATTGCTGCCATGACTTGATTGTTCCTAGCCTTAACCTCTTGAACCACTTGTACGCAACTTCTTTAAGTGTAACGACAAAGCAATGACACCTTGATCTATTGTTGACCCCCCTTAACCTCATCAAGTTATTGAAAGTGTCTAAGTGATACCTTGGGTGTGAAGTACCTTCGTATAACGTGCAAGGCTCTTTGAGGTCGGTGGGGAGTTGCTCAACCTAGATCTCCCTTGTGAAGGGCGAATCATAGTCAAATTCTTCGTCATCCCTATGCCCCCCAAGTGCAGTGATAATTTTTCCTCAAGGGCTTTGCATTTCAGTGTCCAGTTCCCTCCTCTTTTTGCTTCAGGAGTCTTGCGGGTTCTCAGACTGAACCCTTGCTTTGGTTGTGTCCCTCGGGGGAGATGCGGAGGGTGTGGTTTTTACCTCGGACCCTCTCTAGTTATATCTCTCCCTCAAGTTAGGTGAAGCTATTTTGAGGGTAGTCTTGGGTTCACACTTCCCATAGGTGGGGCTCGCGCCAGGTTTCGCCGCTGGTGTATAATCTTCCTTGCGTTCATGGCGAGGGGTATAACAAGTGGAGAGCTTTGTTTCTTCATCATCCATGGGTATGGTGGTTTCTCCTCGTGCATGCTTTTTTCTCCTATGCTAGGGTTGGGGCACGCTTGACCTCCCTTACAGCAGGTCATTCAATACCTCCTGCATGTTCTCTATTGTGGCTTCTAGCCTTTGATTTTTTTATGTGCAACTCATGTATCTCATTCTCGTAAAAGCGAATTCTGGAGCTGGGACTCACAGAGTGCACCCACAAACTGTGGTCGGGCCTGTGCAAAGAGGGGCATGGATCCCAGTGGCCGGAGCATGGTGCAATCGGTGGTCGATGGGGAGGGTCCATACTCAGGCCACCCACATGGGTCGTAGATGGTTCACGATAACCTCCCCTAGGTTTGAAAGCCGGGAATGATGCCTCCTTCTCCTCTCCATGGGTTGGATGTTCCTCTGGCATACCTCCATTCTCAGGTGGTGGAGGGTCTCTTCTGGAGGCTATTAGTCAGCCTCCATCAAGGTGGATCTCAACATCCTAAGATTCCCGTAGGCATTTTGAATGCCTTTGCATTTTTCCTTGTTAAAATTGATGGAAGAACAGTGGCTTGATAGTTGTCCTTCCCACAGAAGGTGCCAAACTGTTGACAGTGAGAACTCGTCAACCAAGTTAGATCAGAAAACTTATGAGCTTAAGAGTAAACAAAGAGTGGTAAGGAAGCATAGAAGAACTTATGATGGCTATATGGACATAGAATCAAGTTGCAGAGTGAACATGGAAAGAATACTTGTATTACTCAATAGTCTCTGGTTACAATGCCCAATTTTCTGACCCCTTTGCTGGAGGGGTGAAAGTCTATTTATAGTGGAGCTCTAATGACTCCTCACTACTAAAAAAAAAGTTTTTTAGGACTCGCAATGTGTGTCCTAAAAAATTTCTTTGAGTGCCTTTTAATTAATTATATAATTTTATTTTATAAATCAAAATTTGGGTAAAATGCCCAATTTTTTTAAACCTCATTATTGCTGAATAAATAATAAATATATATTTATATATTTAAAATAAATAAATTATAAAAAATATTAGAAATATTATTATTATTAGTTGAATGAATATATTAAAGATACACAAAAATAAATTCAAAGTAAACATTGTTGAGATAACTACAATCATATGCAAACATTAATCTATACCAATAATATTACATGATTATATACAATCAACCTAATAACATATATGAAACTTTTCCATTGACACAGAGATCCAAAAAAAACTTTTCCATTGACATAAAGATCAAAACAAATACAACACCTGAAAATCCAAACAAACACAACCAGCCAGCCACCACCTGAAAATGAAGACCCGCCTCCGAGCCACCGCCTTTGTGAGCCAGCGTTGCAGTGAGCCACCGCCTCATCTACTTGAGCAAGCCATGGATCTCGTGGACGGCTTTGCAGCGAGCCCCTCCGCGAGCCACCGTTCAGCGAGCCCCACCGCGAGCCACCGCCTCATCTGCTTGAGCAAGCCATGGATCTCGTCGACGGCGTGAGGTTTGGGAGGGAGACAAGGATATGCATGGGTTGGCAGGGGAGAAGAGGTTTGGGAGGGAGACAAGGTGATACATGGTCAGCTGGGGAGAAGAGGGTTGGGAGGGAGGCTGAAACATTTAGGGTTAGGAGAAGAGTTAGAGGGTTTGATCAGATTTTTTTTAAATACAATATTCGGACCCCAAATAAATAAAATTAAATTTTCTTTTCTTTTTTTAAAAAATAAAAATAAAAGAAATCTGTTTTTTTTAATTTAGTTATTAAAATAAAACTTTAATTTATTCATTGATTTATCATTTTTTACTTAAAAGTTTTTAGGACACCCAAAGTGAGCCCTTAAAAGTTACCACTAATATTACACTTAAATTTTCTATTAAGGATTTTTAGGACCCACATATGTTTTTAGGACACTTATTGCGAGTCCTAAAAACAATTTTTAAGGAAAATTGGAGGGAATTTGAATTTTTTTTAAATTTAAACTTTTAGGATACACATAAGTTTTTAAAAAATCGAGGAGGTGTTTGTTTTTAAAAAAAAACTCAAACATTTAGGACACACATAGTTTTAGGAGGTGTTTGTTTTAAAAAATCCAGGAGGTGTTTGTTTGTTTTAAAACAAATTCTTTAAGGACTCGCAACGCAAGTCCTAAAAAGTCCAAGAGGCTTTTTTAGGACTCGTATTTAGGTGAGTGTCCTAAAAATGTGTTTTTGTAGTAGTGCCTGATACATTGTGGTCCAGGGGGAAAAAATCATACACAGGTACATTGTCAGGGTAGTGACACCAGACATAGTGGTACAGGAGGCTATGATGTCGACCCTAGTACATGGTCAGAGGTGTGCAAGTAGTGCCTCCACTCTTTGTACTAATTTGTACCACCATTATATGTATGATACAGATGTCAAAGCCACGCCTCTATCCTCCATATGGTTGTACATCTTGTTCCCTTACATGCACCCTCTTCCTGATGCTTGTTCTCACATGTCTAAGAAACACCATTCCTCCAAGTTTCATCATCTTTGGCTAAGTGTTGAATGACTTATGGATTCTTCAGTGGGGTAACCTGGGTATCCTTGGTGCATATAGAGGTGTCAGACCTTGCATAGTTAACCTCTCATCCATAATGATGTCTTATCTGCTCTACGTGAGTCCCGCAACTCCTCAACGATATCTAGGCGTGAGGCCTGTTGTCCCTCGGCGACACCCAGGTGAAGATTCCTTGCACTCCCTTCCTCACACAGCGAGGCCCTCAATGAAGGGTGTCTCGGTGCGACGCCCCTTATGCAACATAGAGGCATGCATGCGAGACAGAGGTGCCTCGCAAGGGGGCATGGCTTCGAGGAAAACACGCGAGATGGAGGCGTCTCGCGAGGCGTGCAGCTTGGAGGAATGCGCGTGAGACAGAGGTGTCTCGCGAGGGGGCATGGCTTGGAGGCAAACGCGGGAGATGGAGGCATCTCATGAGGGGTGCATCTTGGAGGCATGCAGACGAGACGGAAGTGCCTTTCGAGGAGCACGGCTAGGATCCAAACGTGTGAGGTGGAGGCGTCTCATGAGGGGGCACGGTATGGAGGCATGCGCGTGAGACGGAGGTGTCTCGTGAGGGGGCATGACTTGGAGGCAGACGCGTGAGATGGAGGCGTCTCACGAGGGGTGTAGCTTGGAGGCATGCACGCAAGAAAGAAGTGATTTGCGAGGGGCACGTTTAGGAGTCAGATGCGCGAGGTTGAGGCGTCTCATGAGGGGTGCAGCTTGGAGGCATGCACGTCAGACGAAGATGTCTCGGGAGTGGATGTGGCTTGGAGGCATGCGCGCAAGGGGGGGGCATCTCGCATTTGCCTCCCATGGCTGTGGAATGACCTTGTGAGGCCTAGGGCCTCGCAAATGTGTGGCCTCTTGGTGGCAAGTAATAATCTTCTGCCTCTAACATGTACTTGATGCCTTCGGTGCCCCTTAGCCGTTTACTTCAATAAGAGATCGGACCTTTTTTACTTGGTGGATTTTTGGCATCCACATCATAATTATTCACTAAAACCTCTATTTATAGGTTTAAAAATATAAATAAATTGGTCGTGAGCCTTACACGATTTACGTAGTAAATATTTTTAAATAATAAAAGATAATTGAATATTCAATAAGTATCTAGTTTTAACTAATTCTAAGAGTTCTTTGCGTATTATCTTACCATCTTTGGCCGTGTGTCTATCGACCTGCTTGGTGAGAAATTATTAGAAGTACGTTTGAGTAACTCTGAATTAGTGATCAAATTACTCTTCCCTTGTTTCTTGGATAAGGGTCGATGAGATGCTTCCTGACTAGGCTGTTGTTTGAACCGCCACGTGTCCATATTCCTTGCCACGTCATCAACCTAGTTTTTGGGTGAATCATTTGCCCCTAAGATTATTATATGTGAAATTTTTTTGATAAACTTGTTAGAAAAGAAGATTCTCTTCGACAAACTCCATCTGAGATGTCCTTTAAGCTGTCTTTTCACATGTCTCGAAAAAATAAACATCAGCCTAACACAATGCCCAAGGAAAAAATTGATGGTTTAATATTTTCCCATACTTTGAAAAGTCAACTTTTTAATTATAACTGTTCACCTACACTACTCAAGTATATAAAAACCTCTAAACCTTTCTTTCTCTTTTTTACGTTTTATCTCTCTCCTCTAGAATTTCAAAATTACACAAGAGCTCCCTCATTATGTGAGCAATCTGAGACTATTTCCAGCATTCCTCTATCAATCTCATCGGCGATTTCTGTTGAAGTTCTCGCATCTCATCCTTCTATTTTTTAGCAATATCCTCCTTTAAACATGCACGATTGTTGTTATTTCAAAATTGCAAATTCTGTGAAATCCCGAGGGATGTTCTTTATGCTTTCGTTAATTTTTGACAAATCTGGTATGCAATCTGAGTTGTAGAGACGTGTTGACCCTGATTTTGGGCAACTGGCACGGAGTCTAAATACGGTTGACGTGGATGAATGCATTGAAAAGAACGTGACGACGAAAATAATAAGAACACAAGATTTTATAGTGGTTCGGCCCCAAGATCTGGTAATAACCTACGTCCACTTAGCTTGTTATTGATGTAAGATCCAAAGGAGTGATCAAAGAACTAGGGTTCAATGAGTTTCACCAACCTCTGAAGAACAATACAATATGACTAATTTGATAACTCTAATCTCAAGTGATCTAGAAGTCAGAAAAGAAAAAAGGATCCCCTTCCCTGAGCCCTCTTCTACTATTTATAAGTTCAGGGAAGATTTACATTGATTTGTTACAGATATTATTTCCTAAATAATCGGATACTCAGGAAATCATGGGAGATAATTTCGGATTCCATCATAACTGCCTAAGATTTCCTCCGCGTATTATGTGCATATGACCAGGCTGGTTGTATAAAGAAACCGATCGCATGATACTGAATATCTTCTTGGTCGATAGTCGAGCACAGATTCTGCCAGATGTCAGCCATGTGTAATTAATGCCTGCCAAGTCATTCACTTATGATTTTTGGGATAACATTTGCCCCCCAAGTTTGTTTAGTGCGACCAGCAATAAAGAAACTTAAGGGAACAACCGTTCATATTCCCATGATGTCTGTCAGAATCCCCGTGCATTTTCAAAAACCGTGATATAATTATGTATAATCAAGCCCTTTCGGTTTCCAAAAAGGAAATTTTGACGGCTTATACACTTCCCCACGTTTTGAAAGTGGGAAGTGATGATTACTGCCTTTTGGCTATCCCTTCGATCCCTATAAGTAGGCCTTTTGTCTTCTTTAAGAAATTTTTACTCATCACCTTTGCCAATATTTTCAAGAACTTGCACCAGAGTTCAGAGCTTCAAAAATCAGTCCGACGTCTAGCCGCAGGTCTTCCGGTTCAAGTTTCCATCTTCTTTCGAATCTCCTTCTTCGCCCAGGTAAGAACTTCGTTCTTTAAGCTTTCTATTATGCCATGCATGCCGTTTTTGTGCTCTGCAACTTCTGTGTTCTTGAATAGGGTTTTAAGGGTTTATTGGTATAAGCCATCTATTGCTAGGTAAAAGTTTGTTTTTATGCTTTGCATAGATCAGGACTATAGTTTGATAGTGAGGATCTCTGGTTTGGGACGTTAGGTTGACGAAAGATTCAACCTTTAAGCTAGGTGAAAAAACCAAAAAAATTTCCCGCCCTTCAGGAGTCGAAAAAGTTCTCTTTTCAGAAAACGATTTACTTTCCTTTTTGTTTTCATCTGTCTTTCAAACTACCCACGTTGAACTTAGTGTAGGATTAGGATGCTGCTGGTTATTTAGGCACGAGCAACGTTATCCCAATCTCCTACACTACTTCGCGGACTGTGTCTCATCTCCTCCATTGTCTGTTTGCAGTTCATATGCAAGACCCTTGGGGAGGAGAAACACCTATCGAAGATGAACTCTTGGCCCAACTGCTCGAAGGCGAAGAGAATCCTTCTACGTTGATCCCAAAAATCCCCTTTTCACGTCCTAGCCCAAATCCTCCACCAATTCCCACTCAGAAAATGGCCAAAACAAAAACCAAAGCTAGAAAAAGATGCAACCTTAACTCTCCAAGTCAGCCTTCTGCTGATGCCCCCTCGACTAGTGGTCGAGGTGAATTCCCCCCTGAAACCAAAGTTCAGAGGCGTGCCCGTCCTCGCCATACCGACCAGCCGGCTGTCGAGTGGCACGTCGTTTCCCCAAGTTCAGTGACACTTCGCATGCTTAACAACTACTTAAACAAATACATTCTAACAGGGGTGACCCTGGTCAGAACTTCCATCGACCAGCGAGCCAACCTACCAGGGGGGGCTTATAGCGCCTGGTCAAGGTACCACATCGAGGCGGGTGCCACCCTGCCTCTTCATTCATTCTTTCAAGGGGTGGCAAGCTACTTTGGGGTAGCCCCTTTTCA
The DNA here is from genome assembly GCF_963169125.1 of Humulus lupulus. Lineage (NCBI taxonomy): Eukaryota > Viridiplantae > Streptophyta > Magnoliopsida > Rosales > Cannabaceae > Humulus > Humulus lupulus. The sequence continues at coordinate 215,096,246 of NC_084793.1, forward strand.
AATTACCCTGAATGGGTATAGGATGCTGGCCGCGCTCTATATCCTCATGAGGTCAATTTTCTGTTCGACCTCAAGTCCAACCCCAACCAAGATGGTACGGGGTTCTTTCATTTCTGCCACCAGGAGACCGGTCGCACCTTTCTATCCGACACCACTCATATCTCCAACGTGGGGAAATACCACCAAGAGTACTTCCTTACGCTCGACATTGCCGCGGATAATCTGGCCTTCACTCGAGGAGGTAAAGAAAATAATAATCCTTAAACCAGCAGTTTCTATACTTTAATCCTTTCTTATCATAATACTTCGCTGTTCCATTGTATTCCAGGCCCATGGTTACGCCCGACCCCCACTCCAGGAATGGAGTCGAGGGCAACACTCTTAGCCAGCATGCCAAGTGCTGCTAAGAGTTTGAAGAACTTGATTAACGAGGCTAACCTCAGGCTGGCTGACCTTTGGGGCATCCATCCTGCGACTAACGAACCCGCGGCAAGTGGTGTCCACGCTGATGCGGGACCCGAGCAGCAACCCGAGCAGCAACCTTAGGCACCCCCTCCTCGGAGGAGGCCAACTGGGGTTACAATCAGGGAACCTGTTGTTCCCCACCGAGCACCGTAATCATCGGTCCCCAAAGGCAAGGGGAAACAAAAGGTTGCCGAAACTACCGAACTGTCTGACGACTCATCAGAAGTAAATGGTACATCATTCTCGTTTTTGAATAATCTGCCAATTCCTTCCCATCTATTTGATAGGGATGGCAACTTTAGGAACGCCCTTTCTTTAAACTCAGATTTCTTCCAGGGACTAGGTAGTTCAGTAGATAATGTTACAACCAGTAGGTGTAGTTCGGGTATTTTACTTGTAATCCTTTTACTTTGGTCTCTGCTCCTCATGATCCTATAATCTAACTGTTCGAATTGTTTTCCTTTGTGCAGGTATGGACTCTGAGGACTTCTTTGAGCATTACCAAACTATTGCTGCTGCTTCTGTCCTGAAGGACACCAAAAGGGCTCGAGCGGAAAGCAGCAAGACCCCTTCAAAGAAGGCTCGAACGTAGGATACTCCCGGCGCCGGCCCCTCTAAGGAAAACATGACACCCCTGCTTCCCACCGAACAGTCGATGCCCGCGCCTGAGAATCCACAGCCTTCTTCCAGGGTCGCTGGTAGAGAGACTCTGGACAACTTGTCCGAAGGCTCCCTATCTAGGCTCGTGCTCGGGTCGGCCAGGGAGAGAATCTATAAGCTCTCGAAGAACAGACGCAGCCAGGCCGCCATCAACAAAACTGCCTCAATGGAGGCCGACCAAATCATCAACAGAGGGTTGAATGAGATAGTCAGCGTAAGTCACTTTCTGTTGTTTCATCATTTTTTCTGACTTCTATTCCTTACTTTTTCGTTTGTTGTTTTCAGGGACTGCTGTCTTTGACTGCTGACTGGCGCCGTACTAGGGCGTTGGTTTCTCGTGGACAGAACTTTGAATCCAGGATTACTCAGGCTAAGAAAGTACTCAAGGATGAGAAGAAAAAGCTGCTCAAGGAAAACAAGGAGCTGTCCAAGCTGAATGAACAACTATGCGAGGACCAAGCCACCCTCACCCAGGAGCTTCACGAAAGTCAAGGGGCCTTGAAGAAAGCCATCGATGAGCGGCACAGATGGAGGGAGAATTCTGTACTCCACACGCAAGAGTGTAAACAGCTCACACTCGATCTGACCACCAGCAGGGATGAGGCAAAGAAGCTTGAGGAGCGGGTGCGCGAGCTTGAGGGGCGAGTACAGGAGTTAGAGGAGGATAGGGCCAAAACTTTGAAGAAGTATAAGGAAGCCACCTTCCTTTGTTTCTACGACTTCTGGAAGCACAATCGGGAGGCCAACATTAACTATCTCTCCGAGCGGTTACAAAGGACCCTGATGGCGCAGTGTACTGCTCGGCTAGAGGCAGAGGAGAGAGCCAAGGCCAAAACCCTTGCTGGTGATGCTGCGGCTGGTCCTCTGGCTGATCAGAGTGCTCCTAATCTAGAAGACTCTCCTGCTCCCCAGTAAAATTAGTATTTTTTATTTATTTTTTCAGCTTTTGTGGCCCACGGTTCTATTTGTAAAGTCAATTTTTTCTTTTATTGCTGCGAGGTCAGCTTTTTTACTTATACTTGAACAATTACATCCGAGCAGCACTGCTCGTGGTGTAAAGGTCCTTTTCTTTTGATTTCATATTTACATCTGAGCGCTATTTCTCGCGAGGTGTGGGCCTCCACAGATGGTTAAGAGTGTGCCAGTCACGGGGGCAGGCTGTAAGAGCGGCGAGCGTTGGCGCGTGGGCGCTTGCTCGTTGCCACCCAGAGCTTCTCATTGGGAATTTCCCGAGGCCCGTACGTATCTTCTCAAGTGTCCTTGTCTAATAAGGAACTCGAATTCGTCTTTCAACTGGTTGCATTCATTGATGTCATGCTCGTAGTCGTTATGATAACGACAGAACTTGGTAGTGTCTCTCTTCGAAATATCCTTCCGAATGGGGCCAGGTATTTTATAAGGCACACTAGAAATTGTGGCCTGATAAACCTCTCCCCGAGACTCAACGAGGGCAGTGTAGTTAGCGAACCGAGGTTCATAATGATTACCCTTGGCTCGTTTGTTGTCGGAGGTGGAAGGCTCGTTATACGGCCGTTTCCCACCATTCTTGCCATTGCCATTGCCGTTGCCGTTCCTGTTGTCTTTTCTGTTGCCATTAGGTTTGGAACCATTGGCGGCTTTGGCGGGTTCGGAAGCCTTCTTATCCTTGCTTGAGGGCTTTCCATCATCAGCAATGGCTTCTTCGAGCTTCATGTAGCGATCAGCTCGGTCTAAAAATTCTTGGGTAGTTCTCACTCCTTCCTTTCGGAGACTTTTCCAGAGGGGAGAACGACGTTTTACCCCTGCGGTAATGGCCATCATTTTGCCTTCGTCCCCCACCGTTTTTGCTCCAGCCGCCGCTCGCATAAAGCGCTGGATGTAGTCCTTTACTGACTCCCCATCCTGCTGGCGAATTTCGACCAGCTCATTTGCTTCGGTTGGATGCACACGACCTGCATAGAACTGTCCATAAAACTCCCTTACGAACATTTCCCAGGAAACTATGCTTGCAGGAGGGAACTTAAAAAACCATTCCTGCGCAGCTTTAGAAAGTGTTGCAGGGAAGATCCTGCACCAAGCGTCTTCGAACACTTTCTGAATGTCCATTTGAATTTCAAACTTGTTGACATGAGACACTGGGTCTCCATACCCGTCAAAGTTTGGGAGTGTAGGCATTTTGAACTTGCTTGGAGTTTCAGCATTAGCTATCCTCTGTACGAAAGGAGTGCCTTTCCTCCTATCGTGGTCGATGTAAGATGTCCTTCCCCCGACCAGTTGTTGCACTGCCTGGTTGAGGGCGTTTATCTGGGCTTGTACAACGATAGGAATCGATGTGGCCTCTGTTGCCGGGGGGACGTTCTCGCCATGCCTCTCGCGGCGATCATTGAGTACGTCACGCAAATCCTCATCTCTTCTCCGCTGCTCGCTACCCCTGAGCCTGTTGAAGACATTATTTTGTTTGGGCTGCCCCCCGACATCCCATCTATAGGGTTGGTCATCTTGAGGTACCTGGCTCCTGTCTTTACCTCTTTCTTCATTCCTTCGGCCAGCGTTCCCCTTGCCTGAGTCAGCCTCATTATATCCATGGCCATCTCTGAACCTCGACTGGCTATGGTGGGATCGACTGTTCCCTCGATTTCCATTCGTGGCTGAAACGTCCCGAGCGTTAGAGGGCGGCCTGCGCTGGTCGTGGTGTCCCCGTGCATCATCGTGTCATGGGGGACCTTGGACCGCAGAGCCTAACTCTGAGTCCCTCCTGTTACCAAGAGGGTACTAACCTCTGTTCGGTAGGTTTGGCCCATCATCCCTACGGCGTTTAGGACTGCGAGACTGATGCTCGGCCCTATTCTGCCTCTGTTGCAGGGGAATACCCTGAGCAGCTTGGGATGGTGGCTGCGCCTCAGGGTCCAGCGGGACGTCGTCATGGGGCGCTTGAGGCTGCTCGAGCCTTTGTGGACTTGAAGGCTAGATCGGTGGGCTTGGATTAGGACCCCTCTGGGGTGGCCCATTGCCAGGTTGGTCAGGTTGCGAAACAGGTGCGGCCTGACTCTTTGCCAGCTGCAAGGCCGCCTCGAGGGCTGTCATGGCTTCGCTCTGGCGGCGGTCCATCTCCGCCTGCCTTTCACTTAGTTCCGCGCGTTGCCGTTCAATTTCCTGCTGCTGCCGTACCACAACTCCGGCAGCAGTCTCCTGACTGGCTCTCAGACTAGCCAGCTCTTCCTGCAACGCGCCCAGGGTACTCTTCAGCGTTGCATCATCCATTTCTTCCTCCTCAAAGTCCAGATGTGGCTCATCCTCTGCCACGCTTGCAGGGGGAGGAGGAGGTGGATTTGATGGCGCAGCAGCGGCCGCCTGTCCAGCTTTCCTTCCAGATTTCGCCATTAGTTTTCTCAGCAATGATTAATCAAGCTCTCAATGAAAGCACCAGAATGTTGACCCAAGATTTGACCAACTGACACGGAGTCAGAATATGCTTGATATGAATGAATGCATAGAGAGAAACGTAATGACAAAAAGTAATAACAACACGATATTTTTATAGTGGTTCGGCCCCAGGATCTGGTAATAACCTACGTCCATTTAGACTATTATTGATATAGATTCAAAGGACTGATCAAAGAACAAGGGTTCAATGAGTTTCACTAACCTCTGAAGAACAATATAATATCGCTAGGAGAATTACTAGAGTCTCAAATAATTCAAAAGCCAAAAGTCCCTTCCTTGAGCTATCTTTTGCTATTTATAGGCTCAAGGGGGATTACAAAAGATTGTTACAGATATTCTTTCCTGAATAATCGGATACTCAAGAGATTGCGTGAGTTAAATTCGGGATTTACAAAGATCTTCTCATTAATGTTGCTTTGTATGCGGAACTATCGACCAGACTGGTCGCAGGTAAGACTAGGCTGCTTACTGCTCCTAATGCGTCTTCTGGTCGATACTCTAGCAGAACTTTTCCAGGTGTCAGCCACGTGTCCAAGGATCACTTGCCACATCATCAATGCTAATTTTTTGGATAACAAGTTGAAATTAAGGCTTGAGCCCCTATGATTGAACATGGTTGTAACCACAGTTGGAAATGTTTGTTTGATTATGAATAATTGTGCTATACACTATCGTGTTACGTATACAATGCATGTGTGTTTATATCTGGAAGTGTCGTACGCACTTATACGACCCTATAGCCACATGAAAAGAAACTAGAGCATGAGTTAAGCTTGCCCGACTCTATGGTCGTTAGAATGGGGCACGTGTGGTGTGCGCTTTCGTGGCTCTATGGTTGCAAAAATAGACTGAATGCCTACTTCAGTGTTGATTATAAATGGTAAGCATGCTATTTATATTTTGTATTCTTTTGACTGTCTGTTATGTTTAATTGAGTTTTCTTCCTAGACCTTGGCTCACAGGTGCCACGTGGTGCAGGTAAGGGCAAGGGAAAGTAGGACCAGCAATGAGTTGGAGAGCTTCGAGGGCGGTGTGTACATATGTGGTCTGCTCGATCGGCATGGTCAAGACTTCTTTTGGAGATCTATGGTTTAGTTGTTTTGCTGCTTAGGTCGGCTATTATGTACCTTGTTTATTTTCGTTTGTATTAGTTATAAACTCTTTTTGTGGGATCCCATGTACATACCAAATATTATGATGAAATGTAGTATTCGTTTGACCAAAAACTTTTAATACCAAATTTTTTATTAACCCTAATTACACGTTTTTGTTTAAATGACTCGCTTAATGAATTGACCACAATTTTAAACACACAGTGTAATGATCCTGGATTAGTAGGACGTTACGGCTTAGGGTTTTACATCTATTTTAACTCATTAGGGGCTACTTGAGCTATCGTAGAGAATCGTTGGAACTTGTAACATTTACGTACATACTCCACTACATCCTCGTTCATAGTTGGTCAGAAACACCCTTGCCTTTAATTTTTTTTGGAAAGACTCTACCCCCCAGCATAATCACCACAGAACCCTTCATGTACTTCTTGTAAAAGTTCTTTGGCTTTTTCCTTGGTGACACACCATAACAATGGTAGCGAATACCCCGGTCGGTATAGGATTCCATCGACTAATATAAACAGAGCAGATTGTTTCTAGAGTCTTCTTGATTTGTTCTGATCAGTAGGCAATATCCCCTGTTCGGGGTATTGTATGATGAGATTCATCTAAGTATCGACATCATCAATAACCATGGTAGAGTTTTTCTCTTGTATACTAGGAGTTGTTAGATGTTCGACCGGAATAATGTTTAGCATGTTAGCCTCTTTTGCATTAGCTAACTTTTCCAAGGCATCTGCATTTGAGTTTTGGTCGCGAGGTACTTGTTGTAAAGTATACTTATTGAACTGTGCCAAGAAGTCTTTAGCTTTGTTTAGATAGGCCACCATCTTTAATCCTCAGGCCTGATATTGTCCTAGTATTTGATTCACCACCAGCTGTGAATCACTATAAATTTCAAGCGATCAGTCATTGACATCATTTGCTAGTCGTAGTCCAACAAGCAGTGTTTCGTACTCAGCTTCATTTTTTAATGCAGTAAAGCCAAACCTTTTTGCACAATGAATACAGTGTCCTTCTAGAGTGATCAAAATTAAACATGCTCCGGAGTTGTGTTCATTTGATGAAACCATTAACGAACAACTTCCAGATGGATTTTCTTCTTCTGACTTCTTAGCTATGATCGTCTGCTCGATGATTGGCATTCCTGTGAATTATTCTACAAAATCAGCCAGTGCTTGCCCTTTTATCGCTGATCGTGGCTGGTATGTAATGTCAAATTGCCCCAACTCTACAACCCAATTAAGTAGTCAACCAGCAACTTCTAGTTTTTGCAACACCTGTCTCAATAGTTGGTAGGCCAATTTTTTATGGCTAGATACCTTGATTCTACTCTTACCAGCCATTTACTTACATAGTATACCACACTTTGGATTTTATTTTCTTCCCTGATCAAGACTGCGCTAACAGCGTACTTCGTGACTGCAAGGTAAACGAACAAAGTCTCTCCTTCAACTGGTTTGCATAGAATGGGAGGTTATGCCATATGTGGTTTAATATCTTGGAAAGCCTACTCGCATTCTACAGCCATTCAAAGTTCTTACTGCCCCTCAATAGAATAAAAAATTGGACACACTTGTCCGTTGATTTTGAAATGAATCTATTGATAGCAGCAATTCTTCCTCTAAGACTTTGAACATCCTTAATTCTTGTGGGTGATTTTATCTCGATCAGAGCTTGGATTTTCGTTGGGTTGGCTTCTATCCCCTGCGAGTTTACAATGAATCCAAGAAATTTCCTAGAACCTACCCCAAAGGAACATTTGAGATGATTTAGGTTCATCTGATATTTCTTAAAGATGTTGAAGCACTCCTGGAGGTCATCTACATATCCACCAGCTTTCTTTTACTTTACCAGCATATAGTCGACATATACTTCCATATTGTTGCATATTTAGTCCTTAAACATGTGGTTTACTAAGCGCCGGTAAGTGGCTCCAGCATTTTTAGACCAAATGGCATTACCTTGTAGCAGTATAGCCCGATGTCAATCTAAAAGCTAGTATGTTCCTAGTCTAGGGGATGCACACTTATTTGGTTGTACCCAAAATAATCATCCATAAAAGATAGTGTGTTGTGCCCTAATGTAGCATCGATCAACTGGTCGATCCTTGGCAGTGGAAAGCAATCCTTCGGGTAGACTTTATTGAGGTCTGTGAAATCAACGCATGTCCTCCTCTTACCATTTGGTTTGGGGACTAGGACAGGATTTGAGACCCATGATGGATAAAACACTGCCCGAGTAAAGCCATTCTCATTTAGCTTTTCAAATTCTTCTTTTAAGGCTATCGACCTATCTTTATCGAGCAACCTTCTCTTTTATTGCACTGGTGGAAAAAAATTTCTATGTTCAGGACATGACTAATCACAGTTGGATCGATTCCAATCATGTCTGGATGCATCCTGGCAAAAACTTCCTGATTTCTTTTCAAAAGCTCCACCAGCTCTTTTCTTATTTTTATTTCTAAGCTTTTACAGACTTTCACAACTCTGGTCGAATGTTTTTCTTCTAACATTCTCTCCTCTAGGTCCTCTACCGGTCCAATTTTTTCAACAAAATCCCCAAAGCGAGGATCTATCTCCCTCTTCTAACTTTGGGCAACACCCTCTTTGGTGACTTGATCACCTGGTTGGGGTGTTAAAAGTATCATTTCCTTAAGAAGCCCTAATGGATTGAAAGGAAGGTTGCAATGGGTTGTAGCCGGTTGGAACTTAAAGTACCATTCTTGAGCTGTACCAGATAGGGTAGCAGGGAATATCCTACATCGAGCATCTTTAGATACCTTTTGAATATCCATCTTTATATCAAACTTATTAACGTGAGATAAAGGGTCTTCTTTTCCCATATAGTTGGGCAGGATGGCCATCTTAAACTTTCTCGGAACTTCTGCAAAAGCAATCCTGCTGATAAATGGATTACCTTTTCATCAATCATACTCAATATCAAAAGTCTTATTCCTGACCAGTTGTTGCACAACCTAATTTAGTGCATCAATTTGATGTGTGAATAGTCGTTGGGATTATTGGAGCTGGAGAGGCTACTAGAATATGTTCATCGTGACCTTCTCTACGATCATTTATCATATTCCACAAATCTTCTTCTCTGTGTCTTTGTTCTGGTCAATTTTTCAAAGGCGGGCACCTGCTATCCTCAACTATGCTCATCCTGTCAACCAACATATCTCCTTTGATTCTGATAAAATTCAGAATCTCCTTCATTATGATAATGTATGTCCTTGTAATGAGACAGATTTTTTTGTGATCGACTATATATGCTATCTCCATCTCTACAACTGAGGCCACCATGATAAACATGCGGTGGCCTTTGTGGTCTGCGCTGGTCGCTAGGTTCTGAGCAATTATTATGTCATGGGGGGCCTCCGACTGCAGAGCCTATGTCAAACTACCTTCTGTTTCCTGGAGGGATATTTTCCTGTTCCCTTCTTGGAAGAACTTGTTCATCAGTGACAAGGCATCTTGGGCTACTGCTCATCCATTTTTTTGCCTTGATAGCTTCTCACTATGTCGACCAGGCTGTTGGGGTGGACGGTGCTCATTCTGTCTACCCGACTTTTGTGGCTAGTTTTCTTTTTTAGCATCTCGAGGGTGTTCAGGGCGCTACGATTTTTGCGATGGTGGAGTATTTTGAGGTTGCTCAGGACCTTAGGGATTGTTAGTAGGTTCATATCCCTGAGGCAGCTGTATAGTCTCTTCCAATGCAGTGGTGGCCTCCTTCTGTCAACTATCCATTTCCGCCTGCCTGTCATTTAGCTCTCAGAATTGCTTGTCAATCTCCATCTATTGCATCATCATCGTCTCAGCCACATTTTTCTAGTTTGCTTTCAAAGTGGCCAACTCATCTAGCAACATTCCCAATGCTGCTCGCAGAATTTTAGCTTCCATCTCCTCGTTTCCTCTTCTAACTCAACCCAAGGTTCTTCTTCAGTAACTCATGTGAGAGGAGGTGGAGGTGGATCCTACGGCCCCTTGGACGTCTGGCATGCCTGTTGGCTTTGAGTCTTCTTAAGAGGCATGTTTGGTTAGTAAAATCCTGACTGTAGGTGTCCTTGAGTTCAACTCTCAATGAAAGCAACAAAATGTTGATCACAGATCTAGCCAACGACACAAGGTTTTTATAGTGGTTCGTCCCCAAAGTTGTAATAGCCTACGTCCACTTTAGTACCTTTATTTATATAGAAGTCCCAAACACCCGATCAGATGAATAGGATAAAATGAGTTTTGTGAGTTTGAGAGAGTACAAAATTTGTCTATAAAAGTACTTAAAATAGTCAATTCTCTAGAGGTTAAAGAATTACAACGTAATTCATAATTATTCACTAAAACCTCTATTTATAGGTTTAGGAATATACATAAATGGGTTGTGGGCCTTACATGGTCTACGTAATAAATATTCATAAAATAATACAAGATAACTGAATATTCAATAAATATCTAGTTTTAACTAACTCTGAGCATTCTTTACGTATTATCGACCAGCTTTAGTTGTGTGTGTATCGACTAGCCTGGTGAGCAATTATTTGAAGTACGCTTGAGTAAGTCTGAATTAGTGAAAAAATGACTCCTTGACTCTTTCCTTATTACCTGGTCGAGGGTCGACAAGATGCTTGATGACTAGGCTATTTTTTAAACTGCCACGTGTTCTGATTCCTTGCCACGTCATCAATCTAGTTTTTGGGTGAAACACTGTGTATTTGTGAAATTTATATTATTTTAATGCATAAATATATTATCTTATTAATTGAATATATAAATGAGATCAAATGTGGGAGAAACATGTGTGCCACACGCCCAACACTATGCTTGCACAGTGACTGGCGTGTGATACATGTCACAGCCCAGTTTGTTCAATTCAAATTTTAATTATTAATAGTTTGAATTATTTATTTAGTAAATAATTATTTTAATTTGATTAAAACATTTATTATTTAATTTGAATTTTAAAATCCTAATCAGTTTTGATTGAGTCTAAGTTGGTTAGATTAATTTAGGTTTATAAAGTTTAAATTATATAATGTGAAACTAAATGATACAATTGATCAGATTTTAAGAAAACCTTAAAAATCTTCATTTCTTTCTCGGATCCTATATCTTCTCCAAACCTCTCTTTATCTCATGTGTTGATTACATTACGACAGTCTAAATTTTTTCCTTTATATTCAATGTGCCAGCACACGTTCTTGTTTGTTGAAGATTAGATTGGAAGATCTTGGTGTGGATCTCAAAGTTGTCTCATCGGATTGGATGATCATTGTTGATTTATGAAAAAGATGCAAGGAATCTTGATAGGCTACGAGAGGTACGATTCTATGATTATGAATCTTAATTTAATATATAGGTATCCATGTTGTTGTCTCCTAAAAACACGAGTTCAACTATCTAGCTCAGGGTACGGCTAGCGAGAAATTAATAAAGGCAAGATTTCAGAGATGTTTCGTTAACTCCAGAATAAAAAGCTCGAGGCTGTGTCACTGAGTCCGGAACAGCCCAGGATCTTCTAGACTGTTAGAGATGCAAGTGACAGACATCGAGGTATCTAGCGTCCAAATCGCCTGCATCAAGCTCGAGCATTATCTAAGTCAAGCCATCCTGTTCCAGTCATTTTCAGCTCGAGAATGGCATCTAGCTCGAGGTGGTTCAATGACGCACATGGAAGAATCCCTACAGACTCGGATGCCCGATATGCGCAATAAATGCACCCAATTGTTATATACATTTATTGATTGATGTAAATGGCAATAGTCTTTATTAGGATATTTAAATGTCCATTAATCTGGGAAGTTACCCAATATTCTACATTATCATTTGTAGTACGGTTACTTAATATTGTCCATCATAATTCCCTATAAATAAAAGTGGAATTGATAGCAAAAGGGATGTACATTCTGTATGCAAAATCTCTGCTGAAATTGTCATAAAGAATTTCATCTAGGGTTCCTAAATAGATCAATAATAGTGACTCGTGAACTAGGTGAATTTTAACCACTGAACCATGTAAATTGTGTGTGTGTTTATATTTCTTTACAATTAGTTTGTTGTAAGCTCAATCTCTGTATTTCAGATTTCCAAATCCTATGTTAAGGAAAAACTACGTCAACATTTGTGATCTAGGATATGGTATGGGTTAAAAAAAATTTATATCTACCCTTTCTCTGCACACTCTGATTTACAAAATCAATGCCAACAGTCTTTCTCTTGAGACAAAAGTGTTGATGAGTCCAACATAGCGACCTCCATGGATAATGTGGTGCATAATCCAAATCACCCTAAAGGAAAGATTCACAAGTAGCCCCAAGGCAAAAAGGATAACCCCTATGCATAAGAAGAATGAAAGGAAATTCACGGGTACCAAGGGACATTTCTTTGTGCATGGCAAGAGAAGCCCCATAGCAAGGAAATGTAGGTTTCTAAAATCTGCTTCTAATGGGACCAAGGTCAATTGATCAACATATCATTGCAACATTGAGTGGGGTCAATGTTATACAAGGCAAAGTACAAGGTTAGTAGTATGATACTTGTGCCACCATCCATGTGACCTATGACAAATCTCTATTAAAAACTTTTAAAGACACTATGGATGGCAATGAGATCTGAGTGGGCAATGAGAAAAGGTCCAAAGTTGAAGGTAGGGGAAACATTGGTCTATTCTTTCCATCTGGAAGAAAGAGTTACTCACCAATGTGCTTTAAGTGCCTAAAATGAATAGAAATCTGGGGAATGGGGACTTGTTGAGCAAACCAGGCATCAAGGTGGTATTTGAATATAGTAAACTCATATTTTCAAAAGGGTGAAACTTTGTGGGAAAAGGGTATGCATATGAAGAAATGATAAAATTGTGTACTCTTGATTCTAAGATGAACATCAATAATAAATTTTCTTCTTCCTTCTATATAATCGACTCAAATTCTATTACTGTGTGGCATAATAGACTAGCACATGTGGGTTTTAGTACTATTAAAAGAGTAACTAAATGTAGACTAATTGATTGTGATAATGTTGAGCATGGTAAATGAACTATGAGTGAAATTTAAAATAGTGAAGAAACATTTTCTTATTGTTTATAGAAATTCTAATTTGTTATACTTGAAATATAGTGATTTATGTAACTTGAGTGGAATGTTGACTAGAAGTGAAAATAAGTATTTTTTCATTATTATAGATGATTGTTCTATGTTTACATATATGTTTATTTTCTTAAAACAAATAGAAGTTTTTAATGAATTTAAAATATATAAGGCCGAAGTTGAAAATCAATTAGATAGAAAGATAAAAGTGCTTGTAAGTGATATCGCCAGTGAATATTTTTAAAATTTATTTATTTTGTGAAGAGCATGGTATAATACATGAATGCACTGCTCCTTATACACCCCAACAAAATGTTATAGCGGAAAGGAAAAATATAACTTATCTTGAAATGGTTAATGATATGCTATTAAATACTAAATTGAGTTTTGCATTATAAGTTGAAGCCTTGCAATCCATGTGTCATATTTTAAATCATATTTCTTTAAAGAAAAATCAATTGTCACCACATGAGATATGGAAAGAAAAGAATCCTAACATAGGCTATCTTAAAGTGTGGGGGTGCCTTGCTTACTGCAAGAGTACGGATCCTAAAAGGGTCTAGTTAGGTGCTAGGGCTATAAGGTGTGTACTTGTGGCTATGCCTCAAATAATAAAGCCTATAGACTATTGAACTTAAAGTCTATTGTGATAATTAAATTTAGAGAAGTAAAGTTCTTCGAGAACATGTTGTATAGTGAATACAATCCTCAAGAACCCATCTTAATTGAAAGTTCTTAAAAGGAGTCACCTTTAAGGGTTGATGAGCAACTCATATTTCCTTAAAGAAGCCAAAAGCTCAAGGTGTTGGGATCAAATGAGAAATATTCTCAAGTGGAGATACTCTACCTAGTAGAGGGAAACCTTGAAGAAGTTACATGAACATTTCTAATAATTCTTCAAGTGAAAGATGATCCCAAAACTTTCAAAGAAGCAATGTCCTCAAGGGATTAAGCGTTTTGGAAGGAAGAAATAAATGATCAAATGGATTCAATTATGAAAAACCACATTTTGGAATTTATTGATCTTCCACAAAGAACAAAACGAATTGGGAGCAAGTGGGTATTTCAAAACAAATATTACACTAATGGCACCCTACAAACTTTTAAGGCTACATTAATAGTCAAAGGATTTAGACAAAAGGAAGGAATATATTATTTTTACACATATAAACGGATAGCTAATACTGATGTTAAGGTTGACACTTTAAAAGCATGGGTAAGACAATTTTATTGAATTAAATAAAAGTACAATTTTATTATATTTGATTATCGTAATTATTGTTCGAATAATTTATACATAAATATCAAAAAAATTCATATTCATTAATGATAATATAATCTTGTATGTGTACGAGAGAAATAAGATCATATATATGAATAAATAGTCAGCAATATATTAAAGTATGGAAACTTTAATCAATGGTTTCTAGAATGGTTTACTAAGAATATAGATGGATGCAAGTAATATAGATTCGGATTACTGATGTGAATAGACATCTTAGTAAAGGTACTTTATATAGTTAAGATTATATATAATGGCATCAATGTGAATTAATTTCCTCACATAAACTTACTGTTTGCCATAAAGATTTAATTCATATCTAAAATTATGATAATTTGTAGATCAATCTAAATCTCGAGCAGTCATGAACTCTCGTTCATGTCTATTGGGTCTTTTGATTCATTCATTAAGGTCTCTTAATATAATGAGGCTAATTACTTTTGTTTTGGAGATTCAATAACTTGAATGGTTGGGAACATGATTTAAGAATAATGGAATCCAAGCTTTCCAAACAGATCAAAAATTGAATCCCTTATGGGTTAATTCTAGAATTGAATAGTTATTGAGCTCAATTTATAATATGATTATAGATTAATTATTCACTTGTGAGTTAATGGTACTTAAGGAACAAGAGGTAATTAGAAGGGTAAAATGGTAAATTTTGACCAGCTCTAATTAAAGAACCAATATTTGGAGGATAGAACTATATGTATTGATTATATCAATGGACTGCAAGAAATAACTCTGTAAATATAATTCTATAATTACTAAGAGTGCAATTCATTTTTATAATGGAGTAATAATGGAATTAATAAATATGATTATTTAATTAAATAGTTTAATTAATAGTTTGGCTTATTGAAGCTAAGTATTATAGATTCATGGTCCCCGAGTCGCCTCTGTACTACATTGTCAAGGGTAAAGGTGTCATAGGCAAGATTAACAGAGTGAAGGACTAAATTGTAAAAGAATTAATTTTCCAAGGATAAGTGATAATTATGAGTTAATTATGTGTATTTAATTAATTATATAACTAATCAGTTTTTATTTAAAACACTTTATATTAGTTGAAATATGATAATATATGATAAGGTTAATTATGAATTAACTGATATTTATTTTGAAATAATATTTATAATATTTTTAAGTGAATAAATTTATTGTCTTATTTTAATAGAATAAACAAATGATAAAATTAGGGAGTACTATAAGGTGCTACACACCACTCATTGTGCAAGAACAGTGAATGGCGCCCCACATGGTAGTTACCATGTGCTTGGGATTTGAATTTGAATTATTTAAATTTTATTTGTTAAAATATGGTTAATTTGATTAATCATTTAATTGTTGTTTTAATTTGATTGAAATAATAATTAAATAAAATATCTTAATTAATCATATTTTGAAGCAGAGATATAAATAATTTATTATCTCTAGGTTTTGAAGGAGAGGTATCTTTTGATCAAGAAATTTCTATGCATGAATTTTGTAAAAAAAAAAAAGACTCTCTAAGCCTTCTCTCTTCTCAAAAATCTCTACTTTTCATGTGTTGAGAAATTTTAGAGATCATAAATCAAACCTTTATGCA
Source organism: Humulus lupulus (assembly GCF_963169125.1). Classification (NCBI taxonomy): domain Eukaryota; kingdom Viridiplantae; phylum Streptophyta; class Magnoliopsida; order Rosales; family Cannabaceae; genus Humulus; species Humulus lupulus. The sequence continues at coordinate 215,111,860 of NC_084793.1, forward strand.
TCACATGCTCCCACACATGTCCTTGTGTGTCTGAATATCGATTTGGAAGACTACGGTGTGAGTATGTATCAGTTCGTGATACGTGGATTGGATGAACGTTTGAATATAAAAAAAAAAGAGCGAGGATTCTTGATAGGCATCAAAAGGTATTTTTCTATCTTCTATTTGTATTAATCTAATTAATTGATCATGATTTGGTATTATTATTATTATTATTATTAATAATAAAACACCCCAGCTCCTTCTGTTGTCACTCTGATTTGTTATTTTAATACCAACAACTACTTCTATTAGATAGTTATTTTCCCTATCATCAATTCATAACATTTATGTTCACCAAATGGATGTCAAAAAGGCATTCTTAAATGGGGATCTCGATGCGGAGGTCTATATGGAACAATTAGATGTTTTTGTTTCAAAAATAAACATAAAGTGTATACACTTGTCAAATCATTATATGGTTTGAAATAAGCATCCAAACAATGGCATGGAAAGTTTGTTCAAGCCATTGTTTCAGATGAGTTTAGACCAATAATACGAACAAGTGCTTATACTCTAAGACTTGTGATGTCTATGTCATTCTAGGTATTAAAGTTAGAAGAAATTATCTGAGATATGCCTTAAGTCAAGTTCAATATGTTGATAATGTACTTCACAAGTTTAGTCATCACAAAATCATGAGGAAAATACACAATTTGATTCAAGTCAAGCATGAAATGAATGATAGTAGAGTGGTGGCTAAACTAGAATATACAAGTGCAATAAGTAGCCTAATGTATGTCACTCATTGTACTAGAGTGGATACTGCATGTGCGGTAAGTAAACTTAGTATGTTTACTAGAAATCCAAGTATTGAGCATATAAAGGCTATTGAGAGAGTTCTTTGGTATCTTAAGATAACCAAAGAACTTGGCCTTCATTACTCTAATGGTATTTCAATGCAAGTTGGATAACAGATGTTGGATACAATCTCTACCACCGGTTTGGGTGTGTACACTTGGTGGGGGTGAAATTTCTAGGATTTTTTAGAAATAATCTTGTATTTCTCACTCAACCATAGAATTCGAGTTTATAGCTTCAGCAGCAAACAACAAAGAGATCAAGCAACTTAGGGATATTATGTTGGATATACCATTAACTGTGATTAATGTATTGACATATAAGTGTAAGACATAACTATGTGAGACATTTTATTCAAGAAGGAATCATATCAATCTCCTATGTCAAGACTAGTGAGAACATGACTGATTCGTTCACCAAACCTCTTACAAGAGATCTAGTAACATCTACATCTACATGGATGGGACTGAAACTCCTAGAAATATAGATTCACAAATGATGTAAACCCAACTCAAACCTCGTCAACATCGAGTGTAGAGTTCAATGGGTAAGAACAAATCATTGACAAACAAATAATTTCAACACTAAATAACTGTGAGTCCCATCTAAGATGGTTAGTGTAGTTTGCTATAGAATGAGGGTTAAATTCAAAGATTTTAATGAAATTCAATTGTATATAACAAACATCTCTAAAGGTAGCAAAGATGTTGTAAGAACTTCACCTATGTGAACTTAGAGGTGGTCCTACCTACATGGGAGTTAGAGTTTATTCTCGAAAAGTTTATAAATGGACAGGCATAAGGCCATAAAATAGTGAAAGCGAGAAAAAGAGTGTTCGAGTGGAGGTGTGTAAAATACTCAAACTTTTAAGCAACTAGGATTTCAATCAATTTTTCTAATGTTTTCACTAAGGTAAAGTTTAAATTGAAATATATTTTATTTTATGCACCAATGTTGTTGAGTTAGAGATAGAAGTTATATTTAACCAAGTGGGGGCATGTTAGGATTGATTAAATACAAATCCTAAAATTGTCTTACACATTGAAGTGTAAAATGCTTAACGATTTCATATAATGGAGGTGTTAAATTTTAGTTTGAGTTATAGGTATTTAAAATTGTATTTTTTTTATTGGGTCTAAAAAGATACAATGAGGTATCTATGCATGCCTCAAAATTTTGGGAGCAATTGGAGTTCTCTAAGGTCAATTTTGAGAAACTTGACCAAATGTTAGGAAACATGTTGTTAGTCCCATGCAAAAAATAATGCATGTAAAATCACAAACTAACAGTCCATATGTCGCCTGTGACTAGCCACATGTAGCCATACAACATGTGACTAGAGAAATTGGGTTTTCTCTTTTGATATTTACATTGTATATACTATTTCTATTTGTAAATTTAGGGTGGTGTATGCTCACTTTTCCAACATTGATTTCTTGGTTACAAATAAATTTGAGCAAGTGAACCCCTACTTCCTAGTTGGGTTTTTCTCATCTTTCTTGTACAGACGATTTTGCCCATACTATATGTCATTTTAGGAATGCTAGAACCATGAACAACAACAATATATTCTTTTTTTTTTTAAATGTGGAACAACAATTATATTATAAGTTTTACTTATCCAATAATTGATTATTTACTATTTTTTATACTATTAAGAGTCAAGTATTTTATTATTCCTCTTTAATTAAGATTTGCTACAAGGATTGTTACACCAAAATACCCGAGCTCAGTAGACAGTCCACCAAGGCTAGCTCGAGCAAAACCTTTTGGATTAATGAAAATACTCATTAAGGGACAAAGAATACCAAAGAAGAAATATAGGTTGAGGTTGTTGGGAGTTTATAACTTTACACTTTCTAAATCAACAATGAATAATAAAAATAAATTCAATGATACAAACCCTAGAGACTAATCACGAATCACATTCAAAGAATGAATGTAAATCTTTAAAATTCATAAATTAAATAAAATCTAGAAAATAATGCAAATTTAAGAGTGAAATTACACCTCCTAAATAAATGGAATCATCACATGAAATGTTATAGAACTATCAAATGTTTGAACATAAAATATGAACGCCCTACTAATCCAAGACTTGTACACTGTGTGTTTAAAACAGTGCTTAACTCATTAAGCGGGTCATTTGGACTTGAAAGTGTAATTAAAACTAACCCAAGGTTAGGTATTAAAGATTTCGGTCAAAGGGTGCAAATTTTTACCATTAAAATTTAAAATGGTTATAGGGGTCCCAACAATAGTTTTTAAATGAAAAGTAATAACACTTAATATTACAAAAATGGCTGACCTAAGTGGCAAAATCATATTGGTAACCTAAGTCCCTCATACTACTCGAGCTGGCCATGTGCACGCTACTCCAAAGCTCTCCAACTCATGGTCGATTATATCTATCTCTCCCTTACCTGCACCATAGAGCACCCGTAAGCCGAGGTCGAGCAAGAAAAGTTTCACTAGACATGCATAACAATTACCACATGAACATATAACAAATATTTTAGATAACAGTTCACATAATTTATAAATCATTGCCACACATACAATCGATAATCATCATAACATTATCTAACAATCAATATCAAGCAATTTGCATCGCCAGTATCATATGTATTGCCGATGCCTAATAGAGTGCATCTCCCAGCACTAGGATTACGGTAATAACTGTATACTCACAAACCATCAAGGTATATAATAACCATACACCATCTAACTCATTTAGTTAATGCAGTCATAACCACTTCAGAAAGCAATAGGGCTAATGACCGCTCTATGTGCAATGTCAACTTTTCTTACCTCATGTCCTGCGTAAATAGTTAAACGACCTCGAGCGCAATCCCTGTCCCGAGCCTCGTGGAAACCCTAGTCTCAACATAAGCATACACTTGTCAGGAATCAAGTCAAGATCCCGAGTTTCAATCTAAACTCTAGCCATTGTAACCAGTATTCCCAATTATCAGGGCACTAAGACGTCCCCCAAACGCTCAAGTCGGCCCCCAAAATATATTCCCAAGACCCAGAGCCTTATTCCCAAAATTCATAAAATCATAAATTCGGAGCACCTGGCGTAGTCACGCCTGCCCCTGGTGCGGTCACGCCCACAGAAATATTTGGGTTTCTGAGGCACTAGCGCGGTCGCGCTAATGGCCTGGAAACCCAAATTCGAACACAAATCCCTCACTTTTTGGGACACTGGCACGGTCGCGCAAAACCTTAGCATGGTCGTGCTAGGTTGCCAGAAATCCAAAATTACCAAGAATTCAAAGTGTTCTTCCCCAATTCAAAAGTTACGACTTCTCCCTACATACAAGTCCTCAAAACCTCGATCGAACCATACTTTCGAGAAGTTTTTTTGACATAATAAGGCTTAGTATAGCTTGTACTGCCCAAATATAACAACAATATAACACAAAAACACCACATACCCAACAAATCACCAAATTGAATTTTTGGGTCTCAAACCTAAACTTTCTTTCTAAAATCCTAGAATCACTTCTCAAAATTATGGATCCCATACACAACCAAGTATCAAAAATGATTCTAAACTTATTTTTATACCCATTTCTCCCACCTAAACAACCCAAACATGCAAGAAATCTTAAATTTCCAAAAAATTTCTAAGCTTTGTATCAAAAGCATTAAAGAGGAAGAACAAGGAGTTTTACCTCTGAATTTCAAAATCCCAAGTGGGAAAATAACCTTGGCAGTTCATTACTCTTCCCAACAGCTTAAATCTCCTTCAAAGTCGCCAAATCCACCATTTTTTTCTCAATTTGCCTATGTGTGTGTGAGAGAGAGAGAGAGAGTCTTGGTCACTTGAAGAGCAAATAGAGGTGGAAAAGATAAATGTGAATGAAGGATGCCCAACACTTAGCTGAATTTTGGTCTATTCCCATGGCCAAATGGCCAATATGCCCTTACCTTCATAAGGCATAACCAAAACCCAAGGGCATTTTAGTCATTTGCCTCAATTTCCACTAAACCTCAATTTACACATATAATTCCCGGTTAACTCGCTTATCTTCCAAATAATAATATTTGCCCCCAATAAATTTCATTTACAAAGTATTTTCCCAGAATATGTAAAATTACCAAAATACCCCTTGGCTCACCTCGAGCTGAGTATAAATCCCTGTTGTGACTTTTTCGCTACGTCGCTCAAACGGTTCGACTCATGCCGAATAACACAATGGTATCCACATAATCATGTGGTTTAAAGCCTATAACACAATAAAAATAAAAATATACCCTCAACGGGTCAAAATTACAAAATGCCCATTTTATACAAAACAGGTCTTTAAGCATATTTAAAATACATAAACATGCATAAACCGTCATATCATAATTAAACTTATATAATCCACATAATCACATATTTATTCAATTTAATTAACACATAATTACTCCATGTGCCCTCCTGGCATGCTAATCAAAGCACTAAGCCTCACAAGGAATTTTGGGACTTTACAACTATCCCCTCCTTATAGAAATTTCTTCCTCGAAATTTGCTCAAACATCTTGGAATACCGATTCCGCATATCTAACCCTAACTTCAGAGTTGTGTTCCTTACCTTAATGAAATACAGAATCCTCATTCTTGGAACTCCACATTCCTATCTTTGGATATGCGTAGGTTTTCTGTCCTTTTCGTGAAGCGATCATTCCCACTCTAACACTTCTCAATAACTTTATTAGTCCCATGAACCATTTCAAAGCCAGGACACTTCATTCCTCCCATTTCACCTATGACAATGGGTGATCTACCCTTCCTCTCCCATAATATCTCATACGGAGCCACTCCAATTGTCAATAGATAATTGTTGTTGTAGGGCAACCCGATCAAGGGAATGTGCTTCTGTTTTGATCCCTTGAAGTTTAATACACATGCCCAGAGCATGTCCTCTAATATCTAGATCGACCTCTATGATTACTCGATTGTCGGAGGGTAGTATTTGTACTAAATTTTAACCTCGTACCCATCACCTTCTACAAACCTTTCCAAAACTTGGAAGTAAAAATATATGATCATAATTTGGCATTATAAAGTTTGGTGTCCCTTGGAGACATACAATCTCCCTTCTCATATAACTCAACATGCTAATCCACTTTGTAACTCATTCACATAAGTAGGAAGTGCAATGACTTGGTCTATTGTTCCATAATCACCTACCCCAAGTCATGCCACTCACCATCCTAGATGATTCATTCACAAAATTCCATGGTTACATTCCTTTGTTTTATATTCTGGAATACTTAAAGGTCACAATGACCCTGCTGGTCTCTATTATTCATCCTTTACTCAATGACAAGTCAAGCCCTTAGCCACATATCTAACTACCTTTTTCTTTATCCCTGGTTGCCAATATAAAGTTTTCATGGCACACCAATACAACAAACATAAAGGGGTATAAGACTCATCCAGAATCTCTTCCCTAACACCCTCATCCATCGGGTTATCTTTCTGATCCTTGTATCTTAACATATCCATATCAGAAATGATGAAGTCCTTAACCACTCCAGCTAAGACCTCATCTCTATACCTTATCAACCGCGAATTCCTTCCTTACATTTCCTTATAATTTTCTTCATAAGAGTAAACGGGCGGGGGGGGTTCCATTAATCAACTTACCAACCGCAAACCCTATACCTGTTGGGGCTTTATGCCCTAATTAAAACCCAAATTATTTGTAATCTCATTTTATTATCAATAAAAGAATAGAAATCATTTTTTGAATTGGTCAATCACTTTCCTCACATGTTTTATTTTCATGATTATTTGTTTAATATAAACTTTTGTTAAGTCCCGAGCATATAGCTAATCGTATTTATAGTGACGTAATCACAGTGGAATATAAATATGATTATATATTCAAAATAAGTTTGTCCTAATATTAGTTAGTGCACATGATTTACACTAACTTTCCAATCTACGATATGATCTACTTATTTCCAGAACATTAGCAAAGTAGACAAGATCGGATGTATTTGTTACATCGGACAGGACCGATATTGAGAGTTGATAAGATAAGTAAACATACCATTATTATATATTCTAGTCATATCATATAGTTGACCATAGGTCAATTCAATCTCAATTCTGAGTGGTTAGTATTCTAACTGATTGTATTATTTGAGTTCTTTGACTTGCTCGTTACCAGCTTACCCTACGGACTAGTCCATACTTACATCTTGGGAACTCGGTAGTGTAATTGAGTGGGAGTGTTAATCATAGATATGAACATCTATAGCTTCAGATGAAGAAGTGAAACGATGGTTTCCTTTTAGTTTGGTTCAAGGTGTTAAATAATAGATATCTCATTTCAGTAATTAAATTAGTTTACTGAAATATCATTTACAAGGAACTAAGTGTTTTAAGGATAAAATACAATGATGGGTAAAATGGTATTTTAGTCCTATCTCATTGTAGACCATCTAAAGAGGATTGAGTGACAATTATGGTTGTAACAATGGATAATTAATAATGTATCTATATTTGTTATAGAGCGTTGTATGAATTCAAGAGTGCATTTCCGAGTCTATAGTGGAGTCACTAGGAATTAATAAGTTAGTAAATTTATTTGTTAGATTTATGATAACTTATTGGAGCTTGAGCGTGTGTATCAAGGAGAACTTCATGTGAATGAACCATTGCTCTGATACCAACTGTAATGACCCAACTAATTCTAAGACTTTGGACCATTAAAACTACTAGACTTGGCTACTATTTTTAAGAAAACATACATAAGAATTATTCCCAACATTATTAAAAACTCCAAAGTAAATATGGAAATACATAAATGCGGGGTATGGGATCCCATTATTTTAAAATAAACATAACTTTAAACTACAGGAAATTGTTTACAAAGCTAAATGCAGAAAATACATAAAGAAACATAATTTAAAGAGACTAAAAATAATGTCTTCCTCGAATCGTTCACACTCCCCATCGAATCCCATCATCCTTAATACACAAGCCAAGCTACTATGAATCCTTCCGCCCATATCTATTTTCCTGCATACATTAAAAATAAAGGAGTAAGCCTAATGCCCAGCAAGGAAAATCTACTAGCACATATAGCATAAAACAAAAACATAAGACTACAATACATATGACTATAAAACATGCATTATAATGGCCATCATACTTCTTAGGGCTTGCTAGCTAAGCAATCATATGCCCATGAATTTACGAGGCTTAGTTGTCTAAACAAGTTATATATTTGTTATCTAAACAAATTATGTGATTATTATCTAAACAATTTATATGCTAAAAAACTAACACATATCATACATAAATCATAGCATATATCAAAACATAAAAGCATACAAAATCTATCATATTTTCCTTACCAATACCAGGATTTATGAGAACAAGGACGGGATTTGGAACACTCCTAAAAGCAACAATAAGAATGTGAGTATTTCTAAAGAAGAAGATGATAAAGAAATGAACTAAGCCACCAAGAGGAGACTTACCGAAAAGAAACCTTAAGTTCAAAGAACTTGAATACCTAACCAAGAATTTAAACAACGAGTTAGGGTCTGAATGAAGAAAACTAAAGGAAACTAAAGAACCATATAGAAATGAACTTAAGATTAGGAATACCTTTGAATGTATTAGAACCGAACTACACCTTGATCTTGAAAATACACTATTTATCTCACTTCCCAAGTGTTTATAAAGCTTAATATGATAAAGCTTTTATGCCAACCCAAGTGTTTATCACTCTATAGTAACCCTAGCAGCTTGAAGGCTCTGAACACAGCTTGAAGAATGAGAGAAATTGATGGGTACTAGGTCCTATTTATAGAGTTCAAGGTGTGAACTATCTCCTTTTAGCTTGAATAAAAATAATGAGTATTAATTGAAAAATATTTGAATATTCGTTCAACAAGTGTTGAAGACTCGGTCAAAACGTTCAGAGGCTAGTCAAGATGTTAAGGAATGAATCAAGCTCGGTTTCAACAACGTTTGAAATTATGGAGCTAGGGCCGATATATCGCCTGGCCCTATGTCTCGAGTGCTCGTTGTTTCGTTTGTGCAACGTTAACGTGTTTTTCGTATTTCCCGTGTGGCGATACATCAGCTCCTATGTTGTAGAGTCCAAGAACTTTACTTAGCTAGTTAGATAGTAGTAGTAATAGTAATAGCTTGTAGTAGTTATAGTAGGTTTATTACTATGGATTTTGGTTCAAGTCGGGACTTAGTTGGACACTCGTAGTAACACTTGTAGATTTTATAAGTTTAACCTATAGTTTAAGAGTATTAATTATAACCTAAGGTTTGATTAATATGACTGATTATGAAGATGATATTTATTATACTATAAGGTTTAGATAGACCCATAAGATAATGACACTTGTCATGTGTATGTTTAATGAGAAATTAAGTACTTTTGAGGAATAATTTATTAAGAGTAATATTTGAAAATTCCAGAGTCTGCCAGCAGCTTTGAAATCGTTATAGGACTCATTCAAAGTTGTTTACTCAATTCAAATTAGGCTGAAAAAGTGTAATTACGTGTATAATATTTCAGGGTATGCCAATATATCGTAGCTCTAGGGGGCGATATATCGCCGCACAGGGATACGAAAAACACGTAACTTCGCATGACCATTTTGATGAGGCTCGGGAATATGAGCCCAGGCAATATATCGCCTATGGTAGGTGATATATCGGCTCTAAGGCTACATTTTCAAATGATTTTGAAACCGAGCTCATTTTATTCCATAAACCTCTTGATAAGCCAGAATCTTTTTGACCGAGTCTTCAGCCTCTGCTGAATGATTATTCAAATGTTTTTCCATTAAAAAGTCATTATTTTTATTCAAGCTAAATGAAGATCTTTTCATTCTTGAACTCTATAAATAGAAACTAGTACTCAACCATTTATTTCATTCTTCAAGCTGAGTTCAGAGCCTACAAGCTGCTAGGTTTACTTTACAGTGTTAAACACTTGGGTTGGGGTTATAAGCTTTATCATTCTAAGCTTATTAAACACTTGCGAAGTAAGGTTCATAGTGTGTTTATCGTTTTCGAGGTGCAGTTCGGTCATAGAAATTTCAAAGGTATTCCTATTCTAGTTCCTTTCATTATTGTTTCATTCGTTTTTATAGTTTTTCTCTACTCAAATCCTAACTCAGTATTCTTTATTCTTGATTAGGCATCTAAGTTCTTTGAACTTGAGGTTTTTGTTGGTAAGTATCTTCTCGATGGTTTAGTTCATTCTTTTCATCTCTTTTCTTTTAGAAAACTCACCTCTCTATTAATGGTTTTTAGGAGTGTTCCAAAATCCCGACCTTGTTCTCGTCATCCCGGTATTTTGGTAAGGAAAATAGGATAGTTCCTATGTGATATGTGCTATGTTTATATAATATGTTATGATTATGCTATAGTATGATTTATATGTTATGATATATGTATGTTTTGGGGCTTGTAGTTGTTATATAGCAAACCCTATCACATTTATGTTTTGGGGCTTATAGTTGCTATATAGAAAACCCCAACACTTTTATGTTTTTGGGGCTTATAGTTGTTTAACTAGCAAACCTCATTGTATTTTGAGGGTTATAGTTGCTTAGTTAGAAAACCCCAATAGTTACCATGTACATGGGTTAGAATTATGATATATGTGTTATAGTATATGATATATGTTCATAGTTTATGTGTATGATTATGTTTCATGCTTGTAGTAGATTTTCCTTGATGGGCATTAGGCTCATTCCTTTATGTTTTATATGTGCATGAAAATAGTTATGGCAGCAGGAAGGTTCTTGGTAGCTTGGGAATGTGTATTGAGGGAGAATGGAATCGGTGGACTGCGTGAACTATTCGAGGATGAAGTTGTTTCTAGTCATTTAAAATTATGTTTTACATGTATTCACCGCACTTTGTTTTGTAACGAATTTTAAGATTTAAAGTTATGATTATTTTAATATTTTCAAAACAATGGGATCCCATATCCTAAATTACTTTTCATGTATTTAACCTTTGCTTTACAATTTATAATAAAGATTAGTGTCTATGTATAGTAGTTATTAATGGTCCAAAGTCTAGAGTAGTTGGGTCGTTACATATGTTGTGATATATCGGCACACATGAATATATTAACAACGTAATTGCACTTTTTCAGCATAATTTGAATTGATCAATCAGATTTGACTGAGTAATACGAGATTCCAGCAAGTTCTGGAAAGGTCTAGAGCTTCTAGAAACTTCTATTTTTGAATTGTCCACTTAAAATGCTTAAATCCTCAAATAAACAAGATTGTGACAAATGTCATGCTCTTAGTAGTTATTAATGGTCCAAAGTCTAGAGTAGTTGGGTCGTTACATATGTTGTGATATATCGGCACACGTGAATATATTAACAACGTAATTGCACTTTTTCAGCATAATTTGAATTGATCAATCAGATTTGACTGAGTAATACGAGATTCCAGCAAGTTCTGGAAAGGTCTAGAGCTTCTAGAAACTTCTATTTTTGAATTGTCCACTTAAAATGCTTAAATCCTCAAATAAACAAGATTGTGACAAATGTCATGCTCTTAGTGGTCTTGGAAGATTCTAGAGCTTTCTTGAATTTTCTTTTATTTAAACTATAATTAAATCCTTAAATAAACATGCACACGACAAGTGTCATGACCTTATTAATTCTTTCTAAACCTTATGGTATAATAAATGACATCTTTATAATCAGCTATATAATCAAACATTATGTTATAATTAATATTCTTAAACTATAGGTTAAATTTATAAAATCTATAAGTGTTGCTACGATTGTTCAACTAAGTCCTGGCTTGAACCAAAATCCACAGTAACTATCATACTATAACTACTACTAGCTACTACTACTAACTAGCTAAGTAAAATTTTGGGAGTCTACACTTGGTCCCCATTCTACCTTCGATAAAATCATCTAGATAGTCTCAATTGATTGATTTAATTATCAATTAGAATTATCAAAGTTGACCAGGTCAATCTTGGATAGTTTCACAGAGTTATGTAATTTTGAGAAGAAAAGATAAATTATGGCACATTTATTAATTAAGATAAATTGGTATCTAAATTAATAAATAAGTTTCAATCAAGGTTCAAATTATAAATAATTAATTTGATACAGGATTTAAATAATTATTTAATTAATTAAATCAATAGAAAATAATGTAGGCCTTGATTTTAAGTCCAATGGGCTTATAATCAAATGGGAATTTTCACTAGCCTAAAGCCCATGATAATTTCGACCTAGGGCTTCAAATTGGATATTATTTTATTGATTTTTTAATTAAATTAAATGGCCTAATTGAGTCTATAAAATGAGTGCTTAGAGGGAAGTCATCAGTTAAGATTTATGAGACGACTGATTAGTTTAATCACTGGTTTTCTGATAGTTTTAGATTCTCTCTAAACACAAGTCCTTTTCTAAGCCTCTTTGTTATTTTCTCTTCTTCTCTCTATAAATATCTCATGGGTTGAGAATTGCCCACACTAGTCTAGGTGATTCTAAGGATACATTGGAAGACTGTGAAGAAAATAGAAGATCGATTTAGTTTCTTGATAATACTCTGCGACAGAGAGGATACAAGTGTTAGAGAAACTGAAGGAATGACTCTTTCATTCTGTTGCGTATACTGTAAGTATTTTTGTCTTTGTTTCTCTTTGAATTCAATTTTAGAAACATGTTCTAGGTTATCTCATATTAATTTGTTTAATATTAGATCTACATGAAAATCAATAAAGATCTTGAATAAGATTTGCTAACAATACCAACACTGATAATCCTCTGTTTCGAGCTACACACTTGGCCCAGATCGTTCTAGCATAAGACTCCTACCACTAGATTGATTTCCTCTTAATAATAAAATATCTCATGATTATAATCCTTTCACTGATTTAGCCAATATTTCTCTTTCATATCCACGTCTTTCTGGTTGACAACATATTTCAACACTGATGTCAGTGTATGTCTTACATTGCTCCCCATATCAATAATGTCACAACACCATGAACGTAATCACCACTATTACCAACTGGAGGTCATGTGCATTCTACTTCACCTCATACTCCTTCAGCTGACCCTAAGCATCAACTATGATTTTCCTCAGTTTACATGGGGGTGCACTGTTAGTGCTAGATTCATCACACTATCGTGACACTTCCCAATGCACTAGGAATTCTTCGTTCTCAGATGAAAAACTAGGTACTTGTAGCGTCCTAAATTTGCTAATAAGGCTTAGGGCCTTGATTAGCATGCCTGGAGGGCAATAAGTGATTTCTTATTTTAATGTGTGAATTTGATGAGTATGTGATTAGAGATGCATGTTTAGGTGAATTAAACATGCATGTGGGCCCCATTTGGTTATTAGGGGCATGCTTGTAATTATAGCCCGTTGAGGGCATAAATGCAATATTTGTGTATATTGTGATTGTCACCATGTGTGAGTGGTGATATATTTGTGATACACGATCTGAGACAATCCTAGGGAGCGGTTTAGCTAGGAAGTCACAATGGGACCCGAGACCCGACTCGGGGGGTGTCGAGGGGTATTTGGAGCATTAGACATTTTATTGGGTTATCGGGTTATGAAAATAAACATTTGGAGATATATTTGAAGTTAGAACGTTTAGGAGGGAATATTGGGAAAATTTACCATTTTTCCCTCGGGGACGTTTTTGGTATCCCGAGCCTTGGAGGTGACTTAAGTGACTTAGATAAGTAAAATAAAACTTAGAAACACTCAGAAACTTGGCAACCGACCCTATCTCTCTTTCCTCTCTCTCCTTCGGTTCTCTCCTTCCTCTCCCTTGTGTTTGAAGACTTTGATGAATTAAAGAATTTTGGGCTTAGTCCTTAAGGAGGTGAAGCAAGTTGTGGTTGAGGAATAGCTCAAGGGAAAAGTTATCAGTTGTGGTAAGGATCCTAACACTTAATTATCTGAGTTTATGCTGAGTTTTGCTAGAGTTACAAGTTTATGCATGTGAGCTAGGTGGTGAATCACTCTTAATTGTTTAAATGAGTTTTGGGATTCGTTCTTGGTCATGTTTTGCTGCTAGGATCATTTTAGAACTGCTATGGTGATTGAATTGAATTGTTAGTTTGGTTTTGGGGTAAATTGGCTTGGATTTAGTTGTAAAAATGGGAGATTTTTCTGGGTTCGAAGGGTCGGGCTGCAACATTGTTCTTGGTGAGTCGCAGCCCTCTAGAACGGTTTGGAGACCAAGAAGAGGGGCGGGTTGCAGCGCCCTATAGGTTGGGTCGCCGCGCGCATAGGCTAAATTTGGGGGTTGGGTTTCTGGTTGTGGCGGGCCGCCACACAAGGCCTTGGGGTCGCGACGCTTAGTGGGTTTTTGGACCTCGAGAGGGTTTTAGGCTCGGGAATCCAAAAGTTAAGGCTTGGGGTGGATTTTATCACCCGGATTGATAGAATTCAAGGTCCCGGAGACTAGAATTATAACCCAAATTTTTTTAATGGATTAGAACTTGATGGATGGATGTTGTTGATACGTTATGACTAGGTTTTCAATGAGGCTCAAACTAGAGGATTGTGCTCAGGAAATCGGTGCTCGGAAAGCTCTTAACACAAGTAAGAAATCTAATGTACCCGTAGAGTAGGGTGTGGCCCTATAGTTTATGCTGCAGGGCATGGCCCTATGTGTTTGTGATGCAGGGCGTAGCCCTATTGTGTATGGTTGTATTTGTTTAAGTGTTTGTTAAGTTTATGCTATGTGTTGCATATCTGTAAATGTACGACAAGGGCCGGGAATGACGAAGGCCAAGAACGACAAGGCTGGGTACGGGAAAGGACCGGGAACGACATCAAGCACATGGAGTGCAAGGCTAAGTACGGCAAGGGGCTGGAAGCAGCGTTAAGCACACGGAGACCCTTCTCAGATGCCTGAGACATCCTCACAGTGTAGACCGCAAACCCAAAGCCTGGTAAAGCGCCTGGGACAGCATGGCCGTTATGTGTTTAGCCTGTTGGCAGCTTTGTTATATGCTGAATGATAATTGTACATATGTTGATTGCTTGTGTGGAGTTTTCTTGCTGGGCTTTGGCTCACGGGTGCTCTATGGTGCATGTAAGGGCAAGGGAAAGGTCGAATAACCATGAGTATGGAGAGCGTGAAATGGCGTGTACATGTTCGGCCTGCCTGGCTGCCACGACCATGGGTATTTTTGGGGATGTTTTGTATTAGTCCGAATTTTGTCGTTTAGTCGACTTTAAACACATTTTGAGTTGTAAATATTTCTAAACAGTGTTTTGGGATCCCAAATGTATAATGCTTTATAATTTTCAGTGAATGACTATATTTTCAAATTACATGATTTTCATTACAGTTTAGATACACTTTTAACCTAAAACCTCGATTAGAAAGTTCATTGCACATTTTAAACTCAGTTAGTAACGGCTCTAAGGAAGTAGGGCGTTACAACTTGGTATCAGAGCGAGCCAAGGTTTATGGTTCCTGGAGATTGACTGAACATGTACGTTCGTAGTCAGTGACAAGCTCAACTCCGGGTTGGTTGGTAATGATTGAATTATATGCTTGATTATGTGTTTAAATGTCATGTTTGCCTAATTATATTATATAGAGCATGATGAATGAGTTAACATATGCATGATGTCAGGGCATGGCCCCTTGTGTGTTGTATGCTATTTGTGCACTGTCGACTGTTGTTATGGTTGGTTGATGTTAAATGGGAGGTGATTTTGGATGTTGTTATCATGCCTGATGAGTGGCGTCGTTGATTACAGGCATATTGTTGAGATTCCTCAACAATCATCTAGACTTCGCGGCAGCAGGGCCGAGGATGACAACTAGGGTCAGGACCCTCCACCTGCCACACAGAATAGGCAACAGATGTTTGCCGAAATGGAAGCTAGACTGCATCGAATATAGGAAGAACTTCGATAGCTGAGGCAACAAGCCCCTCCTCAAGGTACTGGGTTGCAAGTTCAACAAGCTGTGGCGCTAGTGCTGGTTCAGCCTGTTATGCAGAATAGGTGGGAACCTTTGTATGCGAGGTTTAGGAAACAGCATCCTCCCACCTTCGAGGGTGGACCAGACCCACTGCGAGCAAAGCAGTGGATGAATATGACTTCCTCCATTCTGGATTTCATGTGGGTGGAAGGGAACGATGGGTAGCTTGTGCCAACTACATGTTCAGAGAGGATGCCCGCATCTGGTGGGATGTAGTGACACAGAGAAGACATGTTGCAGTTATGACCTGGGAAGAGTTCAGAAACATTTTCAACAAGAAATATTACAGTGTTGCAGTCCGAGCTGTGAAGGTTGATGAGTTTATCATTCTGACTCAGAACTGGTTGACAGTTACTGAGTATAACTTAAGATTTGACCGGTTGACGAAGTTCATGCCAGATTTGGTGCCAACTGATGCAGTAAGAAGGGATAGGTTTATGCGGGGTTTGAATGTTATGATCGTCCGTGATGTTAAGATTACCTTGGATCCAGAGACTACTACATATGCTCGGTAGTGGACAAGGCCCTTACATCTGAGGGGACCGAGGATCAGATTTGGAGAGAGGACAATGCTAGGGGCAATGCCAGGAGGACGGTGCCTCCTTTTACCAAATCTATTCAAGGTAGTGGCCCCAGTGAGCAGAAAAGAAAGGTCCCATATTCATTTGTTCCCCCTAGCTCAGATAGGAGGGCACAGGGTGCTTTTAGCAGCCGTCAGGGCAGAAATGACAACTGGAGGAGTTTCCCAATGTGTCCTCGGTGTAGACAAGGACATCAAGGAGAATGCAAAATCAGGGCCTACTTTATCTATGGGAGTATCAATCATCTGAAGAAGGACTACCCACAAGCCAGAAAAGAGGAGCCGAAGCAGGGCGACAATCTCACTCCTGCCAGAATATTCACCTTGACTCAGACTGAGGCTGAGGCTTGCCCCTCGATTGTGACAGGTCAGATTTCTAGAGCTGGTTCTTCTTATACTGGATAGATTGATTCGGGAGCTACTCATCCGTTTATGTCTGCTAGAGTGATAGATCAACTGTGTAGACCTAGTGATTTGTATGCTAGGGTTTTCAGACTTTTTTGCCGACTGGGGAACTGGTAGTCTCTAGGAGATGGATTAGAGCATTGTCGATGGAGGTAGACGGTAGAGAGTTGTCTGTTGATCTGATTGAGTTAGAGATGGATGACTTCGATATGATTCTAGGGACGGATTGGTTATCGAAGTATGGGGCGACGATTGACTGCAAGCGCAGGATGGTGACTTTTGAACCAGAAGGGGAGGTACCGTTTGTATTTGTGGGGACAGTTAGTGGACCGCGAGTACTTATGATTTCAGCACTGAAATCTAGAGATTTGATGTAGGAAGGTTGCATAGGATTCCTAGCGAACATTATGGATACCTCTAAGGTTGTGTCGGTTGGACCAAGTGAGACTAGATTGGTATGTGAGTTTCCAAATTTGTTTCCAGCAGATTTGCTAGGATTGCTGCCACAACGGAAGATCGAGTTTTTCATAGAATTGGCGCTAGGGACAGAGCCAGTATCTAGGACACCTTACAGAATGGCTCCGACAGAGTTAAAGGAATTTAAGATTCAGTTACAGGAGTTATTGGATTTGGGGTTCATCAGACCAGATTTCTCGCCATGGGGTGCTTCAATGTTGTTCGTTAAGAAGAAGGATGGATCTCTTAGGATGTGCATTGACTACAGGGAGCTGAATAAGTTGACCAATACCTAGGATTGATGACATGTTTGACCAGCTACAAGGAAAGACAGTGCTTTCTAATATTGATCTTCGGTTAGGTTACCATCAGTTAAGGATTAAAGAGGAGGACATACCAAAGACCGCTTTCCGCACAAGATATGGACACTATGAATTCCTAGTTATGTCCTTTGGATTAACCAATTCCCCAACATATTTTATGGACATGATGAATAGGGTTTTCAAGGACTATTTGGATAAGTTCGTGATTGTGTTTATTGACGACATACTGGTGTATTCCAAGTCAGAGTCAGAGCACGAGCAACATTTGCGACTAGTATTGCAGCGATTAAGAGAGCATAGGTTATATGCTAAGTTCAGCAAGTGTGAGTTTTGGCTACTGCAAGTCATGTTTCTGGGCCATATTGTTAGTAAGGACGGGATTCTGGTTGACCCAAGTAAGATTGAGGTAGTGAGAGATTGGCCTAGACCGAGCAGTGTCCTGGAAGTTAGGAGTTTCTGGGATTGGCAGGGTATTATCGGCGATTTGTTGTGGGGTTCTCCAAGATAGCCATGCCATTGTTTGAATTGACGAGAAAGAAGACTAAGTATGTGTGGATAGACAGGTGTGAGAACAGTTTCAAGGAATTGAAGCGGCGATTGATCACCGCCCCAGTGTTGAGTCTGCCAACAGACAATGAGAACTTTGTGGTTTATTGTGATGTTTCTAGACATGGTTTAGGCTATGTGTTGATGCAAGCTGGAAAGGTTATAGCATGTGCATCAAGATAGCTAAAGGAGTATGAACAGAGATCCCACACATGATCTGGAGTTGGGAGCGGTGGTATTTGCACTCAAGATATGAAGACATTATCTATATGGTGAGAAGTGCGAGATATACACCGACCATAAGAGTTTGAAGTACTTCTTTACTAAGAAGGATCTGAATATGCACCAGAGACAATGGCTAGAATTGTTAAAGGATTATGATTATGATATCCTATGCCATCATGGGAAGGCTAATGTAGTGGCTGATGCATTGAGTCAGAAAGGCCCAGGACAATTGTTCAGTTCGAGACAGATATCTGATAAGTTAGTTGAGGAGATGACTAGAGCGGGTATAGAGTTGGTGGTTGGTTAATTATCCAACATCACTCTTCAGTCTACACTCCTTGAGAGGATCCAGGAAGCGCAGGGGAAGGATCATGGCAAACGAGAACTTCTCAACTTAACTCTCCATTTGTTGTACTGTTTTGATTAATTGTTCATGTCATTGTTGTTGGTTTTACTCATTACTAATGTGTTGTTGTTATGTTTTGTGAATGTTGTTTGTCTTGAGTAGGCATTGCACCTCTTGAAGTTTATGGGTGTGGATGTGTCGTGATTCTTGTATGTTTTGTTCATGTTGAGTCAATTTGTAATTATTTTTAGTTTATATGTTTTGTGTGTCTTTGAGAGGAAATTCTTTTGGTTTTAGTGGTGCTTAACTTTGGGGCTCGATGATGAACCATTTATATAAATAAAAATTAAAATAAAACCCATTCCCTTGCCTCTTGTTGTGTGATTTACTAATAGTACTTGAGTGTTAATGGAGTTTGAAAACTCATGATGATAGTGTTGATCCCTATTTTGTGTGCATAGCTTGATCAATTTTTTTCTTGAACCCTTATAACTAGCTAGACTTTTGGGAGAGCCTAAGTTTCTAGAATTTCTTAGTGGTTGCTTTGAGGCGAAATCCTAGATATCACTAAACTAAGGACATGATTTAGGCCATCTTTGGACCGTTTGAGCCTTTCGAGCCAACCATGCTATACTTTTTATCCATAGTCACCCCTTTGAGCTTAATTGATCAAAAAAAAATTTCCATATATTAGCCTAGCTATATACACATAATTTCACCATACACTTGCACACCTTGGTCTTTCTAGATTATATTTTGATTGTTGCACAATAAGAGAGGGTGAGATGAGCGTAATTCTTGTTGAGTGGCATCTTGGTGAGTGTTTCCATTATTTTCTTTCTAGATTATATATGATTGTTGCACAATAAGAGAGGGTGAGATGAGCGTAATTCTTGGTGAGTGTTTCCATTATTTTTCTTTCTTGTTTTCAACATTGGGGACAATGTTGATTTTTATGTTTGGGGGAGAGTGTGTCTTATCTTGTGTCTCTTGACTTTTTTATATTTGCATTTATATATACAAAAAAAAAAATTGAAAAAAAAAACTAGTGTATGTGTAAAGAAAAGAGTGCACTCCCATGAAAAAAAAATTAAAATGTACAAATAAAGTTTGCAATTAAGTTTGGGGGTGTAGCATCTTATCTAAAAAAAATAGTAAAGTATAGTTTTGGTAATATGTTTCTTTCTTTGTTTGTTTTTAATAAGTAATCATGGCAATAGTGATATTTAAATTGTACAGGGTATTCTATGGGGAGTGATTGTAAGCCCTTACTTTGGTCCTAGGAAGATTAAGGTGCTATTAGGGTGATTTGAGCCAAAAAAAATGACTTCTCTTTTAACCACCTTTACATAACCCTTACATTACAAACTTGAGAAAGTCCTATTGATCTTTGTTTGGTGTTTGTCTACATTAGTGTAGTGGAGAGGGTATCACTAAGGCAACCTATGGAAACAATTATTAGGCTTTAAGATCAAGTGCTAGTTTACTTTGGGGAGATTTGAGAATAATTTGGGAAAAATTGTGTACACAATTTAGGGAGAAACACTTGATTCTTGGTTTGATAGCATCATTAACATTTTAAGAATTTGGTTGAAAGCAATTTCAAGAGGCATCACATCATCATCATTCATCATCTTTTTAATAAATTTTGGAGAGCATTTCCCTTGTCAAGCATAATACTAAGTTAAGCATTTCCTCTTTCTGTGTCTTTTGTAGAGTTTAGTCGTTTTGTGTGTTTCTCTCGTTTTGAGTTGGATTTCCTTATTTGTTTTCTTTTATCTTTACATTCATCACTCGAGACGAGCAATGAGATAAGTTTGAGGTGTGATAACTGTAGGAATTAGAGTTATTTTAATGATTTTGAACTTATATTTTTATCAAGAAAATAGTGGTTTAGGGTGTTTGTAGTATTTTTATTATGGTCTTGTGAAATATTAATTATAATTATATAATATTAAATATTCGATTAATGCTTGAAAAATATATCTTAAAATGTTGAATTTTGTCTTGACAGGTGGTTGGTAGAGTCGTGGACATTTTGAGAAGGATTTGAAGGATGAAGTGCAATCAGGATTTTGGGATGCCGCAGCATCACGTTCTGCCAGATATCTACTTGGAAGGCCCATGTGGGAAATTAAATAGCTGACTTATCCAACTCAACTTTTGGATTTTTTTTATTTGGGGTGAACAGTAATTAAAGTGATATTGGGCCCTTAATTGATTTTGGTCCATTGGCTTTGCAAGAAAAAGAAAAGAAATTGAAGGAGGGCCCACGCGGGTATTGAAAAAGAAAAAAAAAGAAAGATGACTTAACTAAATAAAGGAATTTTCCCATTATAATATACAAAGACGGAGGAGAGAAAAGGGGCAACCACCATTCAAGGAAGGGAGGAGAATGAAGAAAAAGAAAGAAATACAGAAGGAAGAAGAGGACAATTTCATCTACCTACACAAGTTCTTCTTTGCTCTTTTTCTCTTTTTGTATTTTATCTTCTATTTCATATTTCTAAAGCCATGGATATTATTATTGTGGTTATTTTTATATTATTGGGTATGAACTAATTTTCTTAGTAGCTAGAATACTTGTTGAACCCTAATATGTGATTTTGGTACTTTGTTATTGATGTTAAATGCTAATTGGGTTTTATTCATTCAAGTGGTTTTAATGTTATTTACTTGCTTTTGTTTGGCCATCTATTGTGAGTAATTGAGTTAACTTTGAATACTGAAAGGGTTATGGTTAATTGACACAAACTTGAGTGGTGCAAGATTAATTTCTTTTGAATTTAGTTTTTTAACGATATAGACATATATTGTTACCTTGCATAATCTTTTGGAATAGGTGATTGGGAATGTATTCTCGTAATTAGATTGTCATAGACATATGTTAGTTTAATTAGAGAATTGATATCATAGTGACTTCAACGGAAGCCTATGAACTAAATTGGAATTCTAGATTAATTATTCCCAGTTTGCCACATCATTACTGCAACATTAGCATCAGATTTACATTTAGGAGTAATTAATTATTCTAGCTCATCATCATTATCTTGCTCTCTCATTCATTTATTTATTTTATTTACTTTCTTCTTTAGTTTTTAGGTTTAATCAAATTATTATCATTTTTTTATTCCAATTTATTAATTGTTGATTTTACACAACATGAATGGTGGCACAAGTATCATACCACCATCCTTGCACCTTTCCTTGGGTTGCATTAACTTCACTCAAGGTTACAATGATCTCAACATCAATTGCATTGACATGTTTATCTTCTCTTAAAGTTGCATTATTCTCATCACCATATGCATAAACTATGTCAATTTCCTTTAGAATTATCATACATTCTTCATTGAATGCATTAAATTTAATTAATGTCGTAAAGGTCTCATCATCCATTAAAGTGACCCAACTAAATTCATTTAGAAGTGTAATGATCTCAAAATCAATTGCCTTAACCCTAATCTTATCATGGTTAATTTTACAATTATCATATCTCACATGATGATCAATAACTTTACAAACAAAACAAGTATAACAATATCCCTTGAATTGTTCATTAACATTCACCATTGTACTCTTAAAATAAACAATAAACTCAAACTCAAAAAAATATGGCAGTAAACACATCTCATTCAAATTCTTGAAATCTACACATTAAGAAATAAGAAATTTGATGATACCATTCTCTTTAAGTATGTAATCCCACTGAGTTGTCTCATCCTTTGTTGATGAAGACTTTGAATCCATTTTCACATTCATGTAGCGCATATCGAAATAGAATTTTATTTGATCTCCCATAGTTGTGTATTCAACACAAAACAAATCTTGAAGTAAGGATTTGAAGGTTGTAAAAGATGAACAAATTTTCCTCATTGCTGATTATGCAAAACACAAAAGAAAATAATTGGAATAGAGATTTTGATTGTTGGGAATTTATGGCTTTACACTTTCTAAATCAACAATGAATTATAGTAATAAATTCAATCATGTGAACCCTAGAGACTAATCAAGAATCACATTCATAGTATGAAGGCAAATCTCAAAAATTCAAAGATTAAAAACAATCTAGAAAACGAAGTAAATTGGAGAGTGAAACTACACCTCCTAGATAAATTGAATCCTCACATGAAATATTATAGAACTATCACATGTTTGAACGCAAAATATAATGGGAAACCCTACAATGAAATCAAATTAGTTTATCTTACAGATTTAGAGTTTAGAGAAATAAAACATTTGTTTTGAACAATTGAATCTTCAAACTTGGGGAACATATAAAGGCTTATACACGAGGAGTATCGCTATCCAAAATCTCTATTCCAAGAATTTCCAATGTTGCTTGAAGCTTTACCAAGATAGAATGAGATTTGGGATTGAACAAGCCTTTGAAACTCACAAAGTCAAGCAATTTTTGATGAGTTTCTTGGAGAAAACTTATGATCTTTGAGAGCTAGAGAGAGAGGGAGGTTAGAAAGAGAGTTGAAAAATGTGATCAAGACTATACAACTCTAATAACTCTTATTTATAGTGTATGCACCATCATGAAAGTCTAACCAATAGGACTAGAGCTTTTGAACACGCCATTTTGGAGCTAAAACATGTACTAGAAGGTGATGCATCACCTCCTAGGTGGGGATGAAACACCCCCTAGGTAGGTCAAAACTCTCAAAGTTAACCTTAAACCCCTACAGATGCTCCCCAAACATTTTGGGCATGCTTAGATACCTCATTGTATCACTTTAGACTCATAAAAGTGAATTATAGATGTTATATTATAATATAATGTAATATTATATTATATTATAATATAATGTTTTAGATTAAATAAATGTGACAAAGAGTGTCACATATTTTAACATATAATAGAGAGTTACAATATTTAGATATATGTGATATATCCAAATATATAACATATTTGGTGTTACAAATTTGTAACTTCCAAATATTACCCTTCATTCTGTAAATTTGGTGTTACACAATATTGAGATGAATTTCATAAAGCTATATGAGAAATGGCTGTTAGAGATGTGATTTTAACCAATAATGTGTTTGGGGGGTTACAAAATCAATTGGGAGGGTTTAGAACCATTTGGAAAACAGCACAAAAATGTATGCTGAAAATGGTCAGTGGCCGCACCCATAGGAAGTTGGTGGCCGCGGCCTGTGGGACAGAGAGCAGTGGCCGCGGCCACTGATGTCCCTGGCCACGGCCACAAGTGCATTTTAGTCCATTTTTTTTTTAGTTTTTTCAATCTTTGTTGAACGGTTCAAAAAACTCAAATAACTCCCGAATCTCATTTTTAACTCCATATTAATCCAATTAACCATTAGTAACAGCCATGGGGGTTGGTGGAATTTGAAATTCAAAGGGTGTCTCTAAACTCTATAAATAGGAGCCTATAGCTCACTTGAAAGACACAACATTTCTATCCATTAGAGCACTTGGCTAGAAACACCTTGAGGCTTGATAATTTCAGAAAGCATTTCCTATAATCTGCGAGACATCCTTTAGTGCTTGAGTTAGGGGAAAATAAACTTTTGGACAAAAGTTTCAAACCTTGTTCAAGTTGGTGATCCCCAACACTCTTCACTTTGGTAGTGTGAGTGAGAGTTGTTTCTATTTAGTTTGTTTGTTCTTTCTTTCTATTCTATTTCTCTTCATCTTCATATTTTTCTCTTTTTTTTATTTGTATTTCTTGTTTTGAGTTGTAATTTTCTTTTCTTTATTTCAAACACTTTTACTTTACTTGTAATATTTTGCTTTGAGTTGTATTTTTCACTATTCTATTCTTCTTCTCTTCTTCTTGTTCTTTAGTTTATTTGTATTTTTAGTTATAGAGTTGTAACCTTATTCAATTAATCAATATTTATTTGTAATATATTGTCTACAGTTGTAATATTATTATCAATTTCCATTGAGGCAAAATAATTTTTCCTAACATTCAAAAACTTACCCTTGTTTGTTTCAATGGAAGGTGAGACCATCAAGATTATGAATCAAGAACTAGTGAGATTGGATAGGTTTGATGGGTCCAATTTCACTAGATGGTAAGACAAGCTGAGGTTTCTTTTAACCACTCTCAAAATTGCCTACATTCTAGAATCCACTCTAGAACCTCTCCCAACACCATTCGACATAGACACTCTCGAGGTGGTGGAGAAAAGAAGGAAGAGGGAGGAGGACAATCTCCTTTGTAGGGGTCATATCCTCAATGCCCTTTCTGATAGGCTCTATGACCTCTACACCGAGACCAAATCGGCAAAGGAGATATGGGATGCACTTGAAACAAAATTCAAGGCGGAAGAGGAAGGTACCAAAAAGTTTTTGATATCGCAATATTTTGATTTCAAATTTTTTGGTAATAAACCCATGCTTCCTCAAATACATAAATTGCAAATTATTGTTAACAAATTAAAAATGCTAAAGATTGATCTTCCCAAGGCCTTTCCAGTTGGAGCTATAGTGGCTAAATTACCACCAACTTGGAAGAGCTATAGGAAAAGAATCCTTCATAAAAATGTGGATTATTCTTTGGAGGAAATCAAAAAAAATATTCGAATTGAAGAGGAATCGATACGTAGAGATAAACTTGTGGAGGGGTCTAATGAAGAGATTTCCAAAGCAAATGCGGTGTCACAACCAAAACATCCCAAAAACAAAGGGAAAAAGGGTAATGGGAAACCATTGGGTCCAAAAACCAACCCAAACAAGTTTAAGGGAGAGAAAGGTCCTTGCTTTGTGTGTGGGTAAAAGGGTCACTATGCTAGAGAGTGTTGGCATAGAAAAGACAAACAAGGATCTAAGGTGAATGCAACTCAAGAGGAAAACATAGTTACTACCCTTAGTGAGGTGAATGCGGTCCAAGGCAAGGTGAAAGGGTGGTGGTATGATACATGTGCCACCGTCCATGTCACCTATGACAAATCATTGTTCAAGACCTTTGAAGAGTCAAAGGGCAACCATGAGATTCAAATGGGCAATGAGGGCAAATCCAAGGTACTTGGCAAAGGTACCATTGAAGTCTTTTTCACCTCCAGCAAGAAAGTTACATTAGTGAATGTACTTTATGTTCCCGAAATGAGTAGAAACTTGGTAAGTGGTGATTTTCTTGGCAAGCCTGGCATTAAAGCCGTTTTTTAGTCTAGTAAGTTATACTTACCAAATCAAATGTATTTTTGGGAAAGGGGTACTCTTGTGAGGGTATGGTTAAATTGTGCACCAATGATGTAACTTTCAATGTTATCAATAAAAATGTTAATTCCACCTATATTGTTGAGTATGATTCTTTATATTTGTGGCATCTTAGACTATCGCATATAGGTTTTTCAACCATGAAAAAAGTAGTAAAATGTGGAATGATTGCATGCGATATTAAAAACTATGGTAAATGTGAAACATGTGTTAAGGCAAAAATGATTAAGAACCCATTTCCTAGTGTAGAAAGATCATCTAATTTACTAGATTTAATCCATAGTGATCTTTGTGAATTAAATGGTGTTTTAACTAGAGGTGGTAAAAGGTATTTTCTTACTTTTATAGATGATTTTAGTAGATATACCTATGTGTTTCTTTTAAGGCATAAAGATTAAACTTTTGATGCCTTTAAACTATATAAATTAGAAATCAACTAAATAAAAAGATTAAGGTGCTAAGAAGTGATAGAGGAGGAGAGTACTTCTCTAATGAATTCAATACATTTTGTGAAGAAAATGGTATAATTCATTAGTGCACCGCATCTTATACACCACAACACAATGGTGTTGCCGAAAGGAAAAATAGGACTTATCTAGAGATGATAAATTCTATGTTGGTGTTTTCTAAGTTGAATATCAACTTATGGGGTGAAGCGTTATTAACTGCTTGTCACATTCTAAATCGAATTCCAATGAAGAAAAATGAGATATCTCCATATGAGTTATGGAAAGGAAGAAAACCCAACATAGGGTACTTCAAAGTGTGGGGGTATCTTGCATATTGCAAGAAAAACGAACCTAATAGAACAAAGTTAGGTTCAAGAGCCATAAAATGTGCTTTTGTTGGTTATGCCAACAATAGTAAAGCTTATAGGTTATTAGACTTAGAGTCTAATATTGTGATTGAATCTAGAGAAGTTGAATTCTTTGAGAACATGTTATGTGACAACAATTCTCAAGCTTCAACATCTCTAAAGGAGAATTTGGTATATGAGAACAATTCTCAAGCTTCTACATCCAAAATTTATTCTCAAGAGGAGAATTCTCAAAAGAGTGTAAAGCAACCCTTTGAACTTAGACGAAGTCAAAGGCTAAAAAATAATGAGAAAAGTCTAGTAGTGGATAAGATTGATTCTCAACGAATTTCATTCCACATAGTAGAAGGAAATAGAGAGGAAGTCATTAGGAAAATACATATTGTACTTATCGTTGAGGATGACCCTAAGACTTATAGAGAAGCTATGCAATCAAGAGACAGTGCATTTTGAAAATAAGCCATCAATGATGAGATGGATTCAATTCTTTCCAACAACACTTGGGAATTGGTAGACCTCCCACCGGGGTCTAAGCCAATTGGGTGTAAGTGGGTAGTTAGGAGAAAATACCACACTGATAGCACTATCCAAACCTTTAAAGCTAGATTAATAGCTAAAGGTTTTAGGCAAAAAAAGGGTATCGATTATTTCGATACCAATGCACCTATTGCAAGAACAACTTCTATAATAATTTTGTTCGCCTTAGCTTCTATACACAACTTGTATGTTCATCAAATGGATGTCAAAATGGTATTCCTTAATGGTGACCTCAATGAGGAGGTCTATATAGAACAACCTGAAAGGTTTGTCCTACCAAAATATGAACATTAAGTGCGTAGACTTGTAAAATTCTTATATGGACTGAAACAAACTCCTAAGCAATGGCATGAGAAATTTGATTAAGCCATCATGTCTAATGGCTTTAGACATAACAATGGAGACAAGTGTTTGTATTCCAAAACTTGTAAGGGATATGTGATCATTGTTTTCTTATATGTGGATGACATGCTTATTCTAAGTGATAACATGAAAGGGATAGAAGAAACGAAGAGGAATCTATCATCAACCTTCAAGATGAAAGATCTTGGAGAAGTTGACACCATACTTGGTATCAAAGTAAAGAAACATAGTGGGGGTTTTGCATTAGGGCAAGCCCACTATGTGGAGAAAGTATTGAACAAATTTAACCATCTCAAGGTTAAAGTTTCCAATACTCCATTCGATCATAGTGTAAAGCTAGAGAAGAATGAAGGAAGAGCAGTGGCTCAATTAGAGTATGCTAGTGCTATAGGAAGTCTAATGTACGCTGCCAAATGTACTAGACCTGATATAGCATTTGCGGTAAGTAAACTTAGTAGGTTTACAAGTAATCCAAGTGTGGATCACTAGAAGGAAATTGGAAGAGTTCTAGGTTATCTCAAGAAAACCAAAGGACTAAGCCTTCACCACTCCAAATTTCCTTCAATTTTAGAAGGATATACAGATGCAAGTTGGATATCCAATCTTGGGGACAACTTGTCCACAACTGGTTGGGTATTTACACTTGGTGGAGGTGCAGTTTCTTAGGGTCCCAAGAAACAAACCTGTATATCTCATTCCACTATGGAAGCAGAGTTTATAGCTCTAGTTGCTATCGGCAAAGAGGCAGAATGGTTAAGGGATCTTTTGATAGATATTTCCCTAATCATAGAGAATGTATCTACTATATCGATACATTGTGATAGCCAAGCGACATTGGCTAAACCATACAGCGGAGTGTATAATGGGAAGTCTAGACATATTAGTCTAAGACATAGATATGTAAGAGAATTGATTCAAAGAGGAGTCATCTCAATATCCTATGTGAGAACAAGTGAAAATCTGGCAGATCCTTTCACTAAGCCACTAACAAGAGATTTAGTTGTTCCATTATCTTGAGGGATGGGACTTAAACTCCCTAAAGAGATTCACGATTGATGGTAACCTATCTTAACACTAGTTATTCAACTAGTGTTACGTTCAATAGGTAACAACAAGTCAATCAAGTGAATATTAGTTGTACTCAAAACAAGTCCCATCTGAGATATTGAGTACTTGTCTGTTACCAAGTTGAGGGTTAAAACCGAAAGGTGTTTTAATAGAATTCAGTCTTGTGAAGACAAGTATTTTTGGTAACAAAATACTATAAGAATTCTACTTATATGGACCTAGGGGTGGTGCCGCCTCTCATGAGAACTGGGAGTATTCTCAAGAACGTCCATGAATGGAAAGTGCACATGGCCATTAACGGTGCAAAGCGAGATATAGAGGTCTCAAGTGAACATCGCAAAGGTGTGTGTGTGTTATCACCGATTTGTTATCATGAAAAGATGGTTCAATGCCTAGTGCAACCAAATTTTCGACAAATTTTGTGATAATTACACTATAGTAAAGTTCAAGTTGAAAAACACTTTACTTTATGCACTAATGCAATGACTCCTATAAGAGAGAGTTCTTATTTAATCAGGTGGGGGGGATATTGTTATATTTTTAAATATAATGATTGATTAAATAAGTGTTACAATATGATGACTATTTAATCTAGTGGGGGAATGTTATATTATAATATAATGTAATATTATATTATATTATAATATAATATTTTAGATTAAATAAATGTGACAAAGAGTGTCACATATTGTAACATATAATAGAGAGTTACAATATTTAGATATATGTGATATATCCAAATATGTAACATATTTGGTGTTACAAATTTGTAACTTCCAAATATTACCCTTTATTGTGTAAATTTGGTGTTACACAATATTGAGATGAATTTCATAAAGACATATGTGAAATGGTTGTTAGAGATATGATTTTAACCCCAATAATGTGTTTTGGGGGTTACAAAATCAATTGGGAGGGTTTAGAATCGTTTGGAAAACAGCACAAAAATGTGTGCTGAAAATGGTCAGTGGCCGCGGCCACAGGAAGTTGGTGGCCGCGGCCTGTGGTACAGAGAGCAATGGATGCGGCCACTGATGTCCCTGGCCGCGGCCACAAGTGCATTTTTGGCCATTTTTTCAGTTTTTTCAATCTTTGTTGAACGGCTCAAAAAACCCAAATAACTCCCAAATCTCATTTTTAATTCCATATTAATCCAATTAAACATTGGTAACAGTCATGGGGGTTGGTGGAATTTGAAATTCAAAGGGTGTCTCTAAACTCTATAAATAGGAGACTATAGCTCACTTGAAAGTCACAACATTTCTATCCATTAGAGCACTTGGCTAGAAACACCTTGAGGCTTGATAATTCCAGAAAGCATTTCCTATAATCTGTGAGAGATCCCTTAGTACTTGAGTTAGGGGAAAATAAGCTTTTGGACAAAGGTTTCAAACCTTGTTCAAGTTGGTGATCCCCAACACTCTTCACTTTGGTAGTGTGAGTGAGAGTTGTTTCTATCTAGTTTGTTTGTTCTTTCTTTCTATTCTATTTCTCTTCATCTTCATATTCTTCTCTTTTGTTTATTTGTATTTCTTGTTTTGAGTTGTTATTTTCTTTTCTTTATTTCAAACATTTTTACTTTACTTGTAATATTTTTCTTTGAGTTGTATTTTTCACTATTCTATTCTTCTTCTCTTCTTCATGTTCTTTAGTTTATTTGTATTTTCAGTTATAGAGTTGTAACCTTATCCAATCAATCAATATTTATTTGTAATATATTTTCTAGAGTTGTAATATTATTATCAATTTCCATTGAGGCAAAATAATTTTTCCTAACAATAGATGCCTACTACAAAATCTCATATTTTCACTTCAACTTAAGTGAAAATTGTTAAGAGTTTTGCACCACATTGTGAAAACAACTTAACCATTACATTTAACCAATCTCAACAAAGGTTGGAAGACATAAATTTAACAAAAAGCATGTAAAATTGCTTCAAAGATAAATCAATTTAGCGAATTGATGAAGACATAGAAAAAGTACAAAAATGAATACCTACAAGAAGCCATCACCCCACGATCGGTAAAATAGTCTAGGCAAATTATAGTTCATGAATTTACAGCTCACTGACTTCAATCAAAGCTCAGACAAATATCTCTTGAGTTAAAGAGAAATAATTGTCAAAGAGAGTTGGTCAACGCTAGGAATTGGACCACCAATGATGTCGTCTAGTCAGATCAATTGTGTCAATCAAGGGATTAACCATATGATATTTTTGGGAGCTTTAAACACTTACTTCACACTATACATAAAGGATGATTTCCTATTTGTAATGGGGATGGAAAAATGTGAATTGTCTTCTCCAAGAGAGAATCGTTTATTGCAACACTCCATTGGAAGGCAATAATAAGAAAAATCTCAATAGATGTAGGTCATAAATTTGGTCAAACCCCTATAAAATTGTTGTGTCCACTTTTCCAATCATTCATTTACTTACTCAAACACATAAAATATTCATCTAACTGTTATACCAAAATTTCGAGAATGAAAATTTTGATCTCGAAAGTCAAGCTCGTAAAGTGTAAGCTCGAAATAAGCATATTCATCATATAGTCGGCATTAATGAGAAAGTCAGGGACAGTCTCGCTGAATATTAAAATAACGACATCGAAACTGATAAGCTTGGAGCTACATGTTCTCAAAGGTGTTCCGAGGTTACAATTTGAGCTCGAAGCTACAATGACAGGTTCAACACTTGTATAAATCTCCTGGTTCAACTTTTTCCAACAAACAAGACGGCTCGAGCCCAGGTGTTGTGAGCTCAGGAAGGGATGATCTCGACAAAGTCTCTTGCTAAGATCGAGGTAAACCAAGGTAGTGAGCTCATGATGGTCGGCCGATCCAGAATACATTTGATTATTAAAGGTCAATAGCCTAGTGTGAACATAGTTACTGTTAGAAAATCCCTATATATAAGGGATTGGTTGTAATCTGTTGTAAAATCCCAAATATCATCGGATTTATACACGTATTATATAATTATATGCATTTATTTGTATTTAATTTAAGATTTGAATAATAACTCCCCAAAATGTGAGGGAAGATTCATTTGTAAAGGACAGAAAAAATTGTATTGAGGAATACTCTGTTAAATTGCTTCCAAGAAGCTTTGAGAAGAATTCGATAGTTGAATAACATCGACTCGTGGACTAGGCAGATTTTAATTGTTGAACCCGTGAAAATTGTGTCTTTTATTGTTTGTCTCTTCTGGTATTTTGTTTAATTGCTCTTTATTTCAAGTTGACAAAAAACGGCGTCAACAGTTTGGTGCTTTCATTGAGAGCCATTAAACAAGACGTGAGCTCGTTTAATCATAAAACCTCTGGAATCATCAATGGCCGCTACAAACAACCCCAGTACTGGTGAGCGACCATTGCCTCAAATACCTGAGGAGCAAACTCCTCATACCGAGGAACATCCCCGATGACCTAAAAGCGGCCCATGGTGGACCCAGGCCTGGAGGAAAAGAGTGATTCATCCAATTCTCAAGGACCACCTGCTCCCAGGCCTGATGAGAATCTGTACTACAACCCTGAGAGATATGTTCCTATCGTGGAACTTGAAAATCGCTAACTGCGTAAACAGTTGGCAGAGGCAACAAAACGCAATGAAGAATTAGCCAGACAGGCTGTTGATGGCCAGGCACCTCCTCGTAGGCCTAGAGGACGTCCCCGTGGGAGCACGGCCGTGAGGAGGGCGGAACAAGCACCATAGCCAAATCAATCGAGGCCCTAGAGAAGCACATGGGCTAAGGCCACTGTCAACCCGGCTGTAGAATTATCAACAAGAATGGTTAATAGCTGAGCCCCCCCCCCCCCCCCCCCAGTAACTCGGAGCCTGAATCCTGACGCGGCAAGAAACAACCCAGAGTGTGTCCGGCCAAACTTTGGGCCATCCAGGCCTGACAATGGGAGACAGCCACTATCACCCATAAGGCATTCACCATCACCAATAAGGCACCCCTCGCCAGTCTGAGAGGTCCCACGACCTGCATTCACCATCACCACGCAGCGGTAGTCGAAATGGAAACAAAAATGCTAGGCCGGGACAGGGGAACGAGAGGGAGGCTATCTGAGATCACATTGCTCCTCAACCCTCAAGAAGATCACAAACTGCTGGAACAAGGAGACCAGTAGGGGACCCACCTCGTAATCATTGAGCCAGCATCTAGAGGGGACTACGAGTTACACAAGCGAAAGCTCAGACTACACTCGGTCCGTAATCATTTATAATACTGATCCAAGGCATACGGGGAATCTAGGGAATCACCTTGATCTACGGGATTATCTGAACCATAACTGAGGGTGAGATAATCCCTCAAACCCTGATCTACGAGACCATCTGAATGGTCATAAGCAACCAGCATATAACCTTGTACCAATATAGGGAGCTAGAGTTGTTATTGACGATAACCAGCCCCCTCAAGTCCAGGATCAACCCCCAATGGATCTGGTCCAGGAAAGGATTGATCAGTTAGAAAGAGCATTCAGGCTCCTACAAGATGAGCAAAACAAGGATAAGGTTGAAGAGTCTGACGAGGAGCTCAAGCCTTTTGCCCCGCATATTTCTAACACTCCATTTCCGCAAGGATTCAGAATACCCCATGTAGCACCATTTGATGGAAACTCAAACCCATATAGTCATCTGAGTACTTTACACACCATCATGCGAGCCAGCAATGTTGGCTACGAGCTCAGATGTATGTTATATCCAGCCACTCTAACAGGACCAGCAAAAAACTGGTTTAAGAAGTTTCAAAGACATTCGATCATGTCCTGGGATCAATTAGCCAGAGAATTTAAGAAGCAATTTAAAGCTATGGTTGGCATCAGGCCCGAAGCCTCAGCCTTAACTAATGTCCGACAACAGCAAGACGAGTCGCTAAAGAGTTACCTTACGAGGTTTAACCTAGAAGTGACCTGAGCTTGAAATGTTGATGATAGTGGCCATCTGATGGCCGTTAGAGCTGGTACTTTTCCAGGAAGTCCCCTTTGGGAAGATTTACAAAGGAAACCTATTAGGTCACTAACCGAGTTCAATTGGAGGGCCCAAAGGTTTTTCAATGTAGAAGAGCTGAGGTCGACATTAAACCTAACCTCTCAGCTCATAACTACAATGATAAATGTGAACTCTGCCTGGACCTCAGCGACCCCCATCAACTTCAAAACCCTCCGGGGATAACCTTTCTAAAAGGAAAAAGAACAAAGGGAATAACCCAAGGCTGATGGAGGAAAAAAGAAGAAAGGGGATAAATATTTCTCCGTATGCAAAGTGTATATCGAGCTCAACTAGACTCGGGAGAATATTTATTTGGCCAATTAGAACTAGGCCCCGTTTAGCCGACCTGACCCCATGCGGAATAAGAAGGCAAAAAAGGACTCAAACAGATACTGTAGAATCCATAGAGACATCGGAGACATGACCGATGAATGTCGGCAATTGAAGGACGAGATTGAAGGTTTGATTTCGAGGGGATATTTCGGCCAGTACGTCAGAAACCGAAATCCCAATCAAGCCTCAACAAGTCAGAGGGCACCAGCTGCACAACCTGCCCAACACAACAACTCCCGAGCTCGGGAGGACGAGCGACCCCCTCCGATTGATGGAGAGGATGTAGTAACCATCTTGGGGGGGACCTCATATTGCAGGCTCGGGCAGGAGCACCCAGAAAAGATACATAAATGAGCTCAAAATTGGGGACGGTTCTCCTTACGAACCCAAACCATGAGCTCCAAAACAACAGAGGGTTGAGACTCAACCCATAACATTTACCAAAGAGGACGCATCACACGTCCAATTTCCTCATAACGACCCCCTTGTCATTACTCTCCAGCTCACAAACAAGAGGGTACGTCCAGTCCTGATTGATAACGGGAGCTCGATGAATATCCTTTGCAAGGCCACTCTAGAAAAGATGGGACTCGCGATTTGCGATTGGAAAGCATGTGCAACAATGTTGTATGATTTTTCAAGAGAAGGGACTTCCTGTATGGGATCCATTGAACTCCCCGTATCCTTGGGAGACTATCCAGTCTCAGTAACCAAGATGATGGAGTTTGTAGTGGTGGACCTCCCGTCGGCCTACAACGTACTACTCGGGAGACCCGCCCTAATTGGGCCGGGGCAGTGTCGTCTGTTAGGCACTTGGCCATCAAGTTCCCGACTTCTAGTGGCGTCAAAACGCTGAAAGGAGACCAACTCACAGGAAGGGAGTGCTACAGCATTTCCATACGAGGAAAAGGTCTGACAAGTGCGCAAGCACTGGTAGTTATTCAAGAAATAAATGAAGTTGTTCTTGAGATTGATGAGGAGATCGATCATAGAGTAGATGAGAGGATCGATCTCGAACCTCTGGAAGAGCTCGAGGAAGTTGAGCTCGATGCAGTAGATGTCACGAAGGTGGTGAAGGTGGGTAAGAATCTTTCTGAAAAGGCAAAATAGCAATTAATTTGTTTCTTGAAAGAAAACCAGGATGTGTTCGCATGGTCACACTCGGACATGGTAGGAATCAATCCGAATATCATGAGCCATGCACTCAATATTGACAAGAGCTTCCCCCCGAAGCAGCAAAAATGAAGACTCTTGGACGATGATAGAAAGAAGGCCCTCAAGGAAGAGGTCGATAGGTTGAAAGCAAATCAATTCATACGGGATGCATTTTCTCCTTATTGGATTGCCAATCCAGTGTTGGTCCTGAAGCCCAACGGCAAATGGCAAACCTGTATCGACTACTCAGATCTTAATAAGGCATGCCCTAAAGATTTTTTCCCCTTACCTCAGATAGACCAGCTCGTAGATGCCACTGCAAGTCATGGCATAATGTCATTCATGGATGCTTATTCTAGATATAACCAGATCTCCATGCATGCACCAGATTAGGAACACACGAGCTTCATGACCGACAAATGGTTATACTGCTACAATGTCATGCCTTTCGGGCTCAAAAACGCTGGAGCCACGTACCAAAGGCTAGTGAACAGGATGTTTGCTGAGCAGATAGGAAATGACATGGAAGTTTATGTTGACGATATGTTAGTCAAATCAAAACATAATGATAACCATGTGGATGATCTCACATAGTGCTTTACTGTACTTTGAAGATACAATTTGAAACTTAACCCACAAAAGTGCTCATTCGTAATGTCTTCGGAAAAGTTCCTTGGATTTATAGTAAATGCACGGGGGATAGAGGTTAATCCTGACAAAATTAAGGCATTAATAGATAAGCCCTCACCTCAGAAGCACAAGGACGTCCAGAGCTTAACGGGACGGATGGCGGCATTAAGTAGGTTTATCTCGAAATCTATAGACTGATGTCTTCCATTTTTCAAGTGGACGGAAAAGATTCGAGTGGACGGAAGAGTGTGAGCTCGCATTCCAGAATCTTAAGAAGCACCGTGCTGAACCACCAATTTTGTCGAAACCTATCACGGGAGAAATTTTGTATCTATACCTCACTACAACCGAGCACGCCATTAGTGTTGTGCTAGTACGTGAGGAGAAGAAGGTACAAAAGCTTGTATACTATGTCAGCAAAAGGTTATTGGGGGCAAAATCGAGATACCCGTTAATGGAATAAATGACTCTGGGTTTAATACATTCATCTTGAAAGCTCCGACCCTATTTCCAAGGACACCATATTCATGTGCTAACTGACCAGCCACTATGACAAGTTTTGTCCAAACCAGAGAGTTCCAGAAGATTGTTAAAGTGGGTTGTCAAACTCGGACAATTCGAGATCACATACCACCCAAGAACGACCATCAAGGGACAAGCCCTACAGAATTTCATTGTTGAATGTACTGGGATCTCAAATGACGAAGTTGTAACCCCAGCGCACGAGTTGTGGAAACTTTATGCCGACGGATCCTCCAATGAAAACGGATCGAGGGCAGGTATTATACTAATTACCCCAGCGGGAAATTGATTCCACTCGGCGTTAAAATTCAACTTCAAAGCATCAAACAACGAGGCTGAATACACGGAATTATTAGCAGGACTCTGAATAGCCAGAGAGCTCAAAGCAAAGGTTATACACTGCTATAGCGACTCACAGTTGGTGGTCAACCAAGTTTTGGGGGAATATCAGGCTCGTGGCATAAGAATGCTCGCGTACCTAGAGAAAGCAAAAGCTACACTTGAACAGTTCGAATTCTATGCTATAGAGCAAGTCCCCCGAGAACAAAATTCAAAAGTAAATGCATTGGCCAGGCTCGCTACAACCAGCGAGGTCGATACACTGAACATGGTCCCGGTAGAGTTTCTATCGACACCGAGTATCAAGGAGCCCGACGAGGAGGACGTATGCATAATCAACTCACAACCAACCTAGATGACCCCAATAATTGACTACCTCGAAACCGGGAGTCTCCCAGCAGACCAGAACGAGGCTCGAAGGTTGATGTATAAGATCCTGAGATACACTATTGTGGAAGGAAGGTTGTATCGAAGAGGGTATTCTATGCCATTACTCTGATGTGCA
This sequence comes from Humulus lupulus, assembly GCF_963169125.1. Classification (NCBI taxonomy): domain Eukaryota; kingdom Viridiplantae; phylum Streptophyta; class Magnoliopsida; order Rosales; family Cannabaceae; genus Humulus; species Humulus lupulus. Next base: position 215,149,042 of record NC_084793.1, read on the forward strand.
ACTCCACCCGAGGCGAAGAAAATTTTGGAAGAAATTCATGAAGGATTTTGTGGAGATCACACTGGGGAGCATAGTCTGTCCAAAAAGGTGATAAGACAGGGGTATTTCTGGCCCACATTCAAGACAGACGCGTTCGAATATGTCAAACGATGTGATAAATGCCAGCGATTTTCCTCAATTCCACGAGCTCCACCTACCGAGCTCACCATGTTGAGCTCCCCATGGCCATTTGCAGTATGGGGGATAGACCTCATAAGTTCATTGCCAATAGGCAAAGGTGGAGTGAGGTACGCGGTGGTCGCGGTCGATTATTTCATGAAATTGACCGAAGCTGAACCCTTGGCCACTATCACCTCGAAAAAATTCTTATACTTTGTTGTAAAAAATATCATCTGCCAATATGGGATGCCTAGAAAGATAGTGTCAGACAATGAAACCCAGTTCAACAGTGACCTATTACTCATTTCTACAAAAAAAATGGGATAATAAAAAGCTTCTCCTCCGTCGCCCACTCCCAGTCAAATGGCCAGGTTAAAGCAGTCAACAAGACCCTAAAGAGCTCCATAAAGAAAAGGTTAGAAGAGGCAAAAGAAAGGTGGCCCGAGGAATTACCTCAAGTTTTGTGGGCATACTCCTTTCTCTCTAGCTTATGGGTGCAAAGTCATGTTACCTATTGAAATCAAAATTTCTAAAATATGGAGCCATGCATACGACCAGACCTCGAACCATTCCTAGCTCAAAGAAAGTCTAGACCTCATTGAAGAAAGACGAGATGGAGCTCAATTGAAAAATGATGCATACCAGCAACGAGTTACTAGGTACTTCAATAAAAGGGTTCGAGATTGAATATTTGGATTGGGAGACCTGGTACTAAGACGGGTATTTTTAGCTACATGAGACTCGTTTGCTGGGGTACTCGGACCTAACTAGGAAGGACCTTACCAGATCGAATCTATCATTCGACCTGGGGTGTATAAACTGGCAATATTAAATGGAGAGTTGGTTCTGCAAGCTTATATTGGTGAACATCTAAGACCTTATTAGCAATAATGTATGGTGTTTTCATTGTAACCAGACATGTTTATTTTTTCTGCTTTTTGTCAATAAAATGTCAAGTTTTGTTCGAAAGTTGTTTTCTTTTTTCAATGCTATATTTTTTGCAAACTCTCTTAATTCAATAACCTATGGTCACATGTTAGGAACGAGTTTCCTAATACACAGCGGAATGGTGGTTGGGTTGGCCCAGTGTACAACAAAATTTTTGTAACATATTTTAAATACCTTTAAATATGCAGATCCATAAATATACATACATTAATCATAAGCAAGATAATAATAGAAATTATACCTCTTGAAGCCTATCAAGTGTCCTTGCTATCTTTTCGTATTTAGAATGATCTTCCTATCCAAGCCGCTCCCACGTACTCACACCAAGATCTTCCAAAGCGTTCTCTACACCTCAAGAAGTGTGTGGGCACTTAGAGAATGAAGGATAGTTTATTTGTGATTCTACTTGATGTACTCAACACATGAGATCAAGATAATAGGCCTGAGAATTGGTTCTTTATCTTTCAAGGAGAGAAAACTATCATTCTATTTTTCACAGAGTGAATGTTCTGAGTTGTCACACTGTTGACGGTGAGAACTCGTCAACTAAGTTAAGTTAGAAAAAGTGCAAAGTAAAGATTATCAAAAGAAAAGCTTTAGAAATCTCAGTATAAACTCCCAGAACAATTGCAAAAGAACAATGGTGAAATCAATATTTATTCACTATGGTGCACTTGCTACAGTAAATCCCCCCCCCCCATGTGGAATTTGGGTTCATTATATAGTGGGCTCTAATGGCCCTAGATACATTGTGGTCCAGGGGACCAGGTAGTACATAAGTACACTGTCAGGAGAGTGGTTTCAGAGGAAGTGGTCTTGCAACCAGTATAGGGACAGGTGCCAGGAGGATGTCTCCACTACTTGACCGTACGAATGTCAAAGGAGTGGTGCAGGTGGTAGTGGTGTCGGCTCTGACATTTGGTTGGGAGCATGCAGGCCATGTCCTCTCTCCTAGTGTTCCAACCACTTGTCTAACATGAGTGCTATGGTCAGGCATACGGGGTCGTAAAAGTCATACCCCGTACAATATTATACTAGCACGTCCTTTCCGAATCATACTTGGTCATTCCCTTTCAAACGGTGGGGTGTCTCTCGCGAGCCCTGGTTCAGCTTGTACACGGGCGAGGTGCTGGCCTCACGAGCCCTTGGCGCGGCGGGTGCACGGGTGTGGCGAGGGCGTGGTGTCGACCTCCTAACCCCCTGGTGCTGCTGACATGTGGGCGTGCTGTGGAGCGAGACGGACGCCTCGCGTGGGCGCGCTGTGGAGCGAGGCGGGGCTCGCGTGGGTGCACCATGGAGCAAGGCAGGGCTCTCGTAGGCGCGCCATGGAGGGAGGCGGGGCTTGCGTGGGCGCACCGTGGAGCGAGGCGGGGGCCTTGCGTGGGCGTGCCGTGGAGCAAGGTGGGGCTCACGTGGGTGCACCGTGGAGCTAGGCGGGGCTCTTGTAGATACGTCGTGGAGCGAGGCGGGGGCTTCGCGTGGGCGCGCCGTGGAGCGAGGCGGGGGCCTCGCGTGGCCGTGCCGCGGAGCGAGGCGGGGGCTTCACGCGGGGAACGCGGAGGAACCTCGCGTGACTCCTCGGATCTCCTGATGCATCTTTATTAAGGCCTCCTATGAGACATGGGTTGAGGGAAAAGTATCGAGTTGCTTGAACTGTCTGAGGCTAATGAGGGTAGACTTCAATATTTTCCCTTGGTGGAATTTGAGCATCCACACTTGCCCCCGAGTCTAGGAGAGGACCTTTAGGTGCTCTTGTAGATTATTCTCCTTGATTCTTATAAATAGGCCATCATGCAAGGCTTATTATTTTCACCTTACTTCATTGGCTTAGTGGTTTTGAGAATACTTCCTCTTTCAAGAGGTCAGGGGTTCAATCCCCCTCACCTCCCCTGGGTCCCCTGAGCGACTTGGTAGGGCCCCTCCCAGTTCGCCCCTAGTACTCCCGCCCCTGGGTCTTGCATGTTGGGGAGTACCTTTCTTAGCACCAGGTCACCAACTCTGAAAGTTCTCTCTCGCATCCTCGAGTTGTAATACCTTGCCGCGCGCTGCTGGTATACCGCCATTCTCATCTGTGCCTTTTCCCTTTTCTCTTCTAGCATATCCAAGCTCTCAGCCAGAGCTACGCGGTTGGCCTCGTCCCCGTACGCCTGTATCCTGTAGGAATTAACCTGCATCTCAACTGGGAGGACAGCCTCGCATCCATACGCTAAGGAGAATGGGGTCTCTCCAGTGGTCGTGCGCGGGGTGGTTCTGTAGGCCCACAACACATTTGGTAGCTCTTCCATCCAGGCTCCCTTCATCTTCTCTAGCTTGGTTTTCAAGTTCATTTTAAGAACTATGTTAATGGCCTCCACCTGCCCATTGGCCTGTGGGTGCACCACTGTTGAGAAACTTCTTCTTATCCCTCTTCCCCTACAATATTCCTCGAATCCCCCCCCCCTCAAACTGGGTGTCGTTGTCCAAGATAATTTTGTAGGGCACTCCGTACCTACAGACAATGAATTTGTTGACGAATGAGGTGATATGCTTAGTTGTTATCTTCACAAGGGGTTCCGCTTCAACCCACTTGGTGAAGTAGTCCACAGCTACCACTGCGTACTTCGCTCCACCCCTACCTGCGGGAAGAGCGCCGATCAAGTCTATCCCCCAGATAGCGAAGGGCCAGGGGCTGGTCATGCTAGTTAGCTCATTTAGGGGCTTCCGAGTGTAGTTGGCGTGCCTCTGGCATTTGTCGCATTTCTTGGCGAAGTCGTTTGCGTCTCTCTCCATAGAGGGCCAGTAATACCCTTGTCTCATTGCCTTCCTTGCTGTGGAGGGTCCACTCTCATGGCTGCCACACTCACCCTCATGTATCTCATGCAGTACTTTCAATGCCTCCTCCTCTTCCACACATCACAAGAGTGGCATCAAGAACCCTCTCTTGTAAAGAACCCCGTCTACCAAGGTGTACCTAGTAGCCTTATACACCAACCTTCGGGACTCTTTTTTGTCCACGGGCAAGGTTCCTTCCTCCAGGTATCTCTTAATCGGTTCAGTCCACGACTCCTTTGGGGCGCTAACCATGTGCACGTCCATGCTAACGATGCTGGGCCTAGGTAAGTATTCCACGGGTATCGACTCCAGGATATCCCCATCCTTGGTGGAAGCCAGTTTTGCGAGGGCATCGGCATGGGTGTTCCTCTCTCTTGGGATTTGCTCTATGTTGTATTCCATCAATCGTCCCAGATAGCCCTTTACTCTTTCCAAGTACGCAGCCATCTTTGGGCCTCTTGCCTGATACTCGCCTTTCACCTGGTACACCACCAGCTGTGAGTCGCTAAAGATACGTAGGCGTGTCACCTTTAGCTCCTGGGCTAACCGCAAACCTGCCAAGAGCGCCTCGTACTCTGCCTCGTTGTTGGAGGCCTCAAACCCAAACTGGATCGCACAGTACATCTTGTGTCCTTCGGGCCCTATCATCATGATACCTGCTCCAGATCCTCCTTCATTGGACGCCCCGTCCACATGCAGGCTCCATTCCTCTAGACCCCCTTGCTCCTTTTCCATGACTGTCCGCCCCCCTTCTTCACTTCTTCCTTCACTTGGCCGATCGGTGAACTCCACTATGAAGTCTGCCAACACTTACCCATTGATGGAAACTCTCGAGGTATAAACAATATCGAATTGGATCAGCTCGATCGACCACTTCATCAGCCTTCCTGAGGTCTCAAGTTTATGCAGGACCTGTCTCAAAGGGCTATAAGTGAGAACTTCGATTGCATGAGCATGGAAGTAAGGTCTCAGCTTCCTCGAAGCCACAACCAATGCATATGCCAACTTTTCAATTTCAGGGTACCGGTTCTCTGCATCCACCAACCGTTTACTGATATAATAGACGGGTTGTTGATCCTTCTTCTCCCCTCTTACCAAGGTCGCGCTTATGGCATGTTCCGACACTGCCAAGTATAAGTATAGCTTTTCCCCTTTTTTCAGGTTTTGCCAAAAGGGGTGGCTTCCCCAAGTGCTCCTTCAGCTTAATAAATGCCTCTTCACATTCCTCATCCCAAGCGATATTTTTGCTCCCTTTTAGGATGTTAAAGAAGGGGAGGCACTTGTCAGTTGACCTCGAAATAAATTTATTAAGGGCTGCCACCCTTCCCGTTAGACATTGCACTTCCTTCTTGTTCTTCGGTGGGCTCATTTCTATCAGGTCTTTTATCTTATCAGGATTAGCCTCGATGCCCCTAGAGTTGACCATGTAGCCAAGGAATTTCCCAGAGGATACACCGAAAGTGCACTTGATGGGATTCAACTTCATTCTATACTTCCTGAGTGTGCCGAACATCTCATCTAGGTCCTTGGTGAATTCTGCGGCATTCTTGGTCTTCACCAGCATATCATCAACATATACCTCCATGTTTCTCCCTATCTGGTTGGCGAACATCTTATTAACCAACCTTTGATAGGTGGCACCCGCGTTTTTCAACCCGAAGGGCATCACCTTATAGCAGTAGAGTCCTTTATCTGTTATAAATGACGTGTTCTCTTCATCAGCTGGGTTCATGGGAATCTGGTTGTACCCAGAGTAGGTGTCCATGAAGCTAAGTAATTCATGCCCCACCGTTGCATCCAACAACTGGTCTATTCTCGGGAGCGGGAAACTATCCTTAGGACAAGCTTTATTCAGATTCGAAAAATCGACGCAAGTCCTCCATTTTCCATTCGGCTTTGGGACTAGCACTGGATTCGACACCCATATGGGGTAAAATGACTCGCGGATAAACCCATTGGTCTTCAGCCTGTCAACCTCTTCCTTTAAGGCTGCGTACCTCTCTGGGTCCAGCGCCCGCCTCTTCTGTCTAACAGGCCTCGCTTCAGGGGAGATATTCAAGTGGTGGCACATGACACTGGGATCTATTCCCACCATATCCTCGTGACTCCATGCAAATACACCCAGATTACCTTTCAAAAACCTTATCAACTCCTCCTTCACGTCACCCTGCAAGCTCTTTCCTACCTTTAGCTTTCTCAACGGTTCCTCCATTACTACAACCTCCTCTACTTCTTCCACAGGTTCTGCTCCTGACTCCTCTATGGTTCGAGGGTCTAGCTCCTGTGGGCTTCCCGTGGGCACCCGTGGTGCCTCATGTACCACCATGGTCATTGGTTCTTGCGGTTTCACGGACGCGCAGAGGGAGGTGTTGTAGCACTCCCTCGCCTCTCTCTGTTCTCCTTTCATACTAGCTACTCCACCCGAAGTTGGGAACTTGATGACCAAGTGATATATAAAAGTTATGGCTTTCAATTCTCTTAGGGATGGTCTCCCCAATACCGCATTGAAAGCCGAGACACAATCTACTACGACGAAGTTAGCCATGACTGTAGTCTGCCGGGGTTGCTCCCCCATGGTGAGTGCCAATTCAATCATCCCTAGGGGTCGCACCGAGTCTCCCGTGAAACCATATAGGGAGGATTGGCAGGGTTTCAGGTGACAAATACCCAGTCCCATCTTTTCCAAGGCAGGGCGATATAGGATATCTACTGAGCTTCCATTGTCCACCAGGACCCGATGCACACGCATATTGGCCAACTGAACTGTCAGCACCAGTGGGTCATTGTGGGGGAAATGCACACCCCGCGCATCCTCCTCTGTAAACGTGATCGAGTCGTTTTCCCCCTTGAAGCTTTTCGGGGGTCGCTGCTCCAAGCTCATGACACAGGGTGGTGGACTTCGCCTGGCTTCCCTTGCATACATGTCTCGTCCCTTCCGAGAATCTCCTCCAAACCCTGGACCTCCAAAAATGGTTCGGACTTCCCCCTGTATCTCTGGGGCTCGTCCCTGCGCCCGGGGTATCGCCGGCTCGTCCTCCGGCTTCGGCCCTTCTCTCCTAACATAACGGCCTAGATGCCCCCTACGGATGAGCTCCTCAATCTCTTCCTTCAAATGGATACACTCTGCAGTGGTGTGACCGATATCCTTGTGGTACTGGCAGTATCTATTGGGATCCCTTTTGGACCGGTCCTTTCTCATTGGTGGGGGCTTCTTGAAGGGAACTCGATCTTTGTTGGTAAGGTAAATATGCTCCCTAGTATCTGTAAGGTTCGTATAGTAAGTGTAAGTCGCTTGCCTATGATCACTCCCCCATTTGGTCTTTCTCTGTTGGTCATCCCTTGACCCGTCATACGTCCTCTTCTTCTTTGCTCCATTCGACCCGTCGTTAGTTGGGGGCTTCGCGTTGGACTCCTCATTTCCTGCCTTTAGGTTTGCGTGGCCATCCTCCACGCGAATGTACTTCTGCGCCCTCTCATAGAAGTCATCTAGGTCGGTGACTTCCCTCTTCAGCATGTTGTCCCACAATTTGCTTCCTGGGCGCACTCCGACTGTAATGGCCATTTTCAACTCTCGGGGGGTCAGGCTCCCCACTTTTGCGGCCTCCATGTTGAACCTGTGAATGTAGCTCTTCAGGCTCTCCTTTTCTCCTTACTTCACGTTGGCCAGGCTGGTGCCTGGCATCGTGTAGTCCCACACGGCGTGGTGCTGCTGGAGGAATTCATCAGAAAAATGCTGCCAGGATCTAATGGACCCCGGCCTTAGTCTTTTGAACCACTTGTATGCGGGTCCTTTCAATGTGACAGCAAAGCAGTGGCACCTGACTCCGCTGCTAATTCCCCTCAGCTTCATCAAGTCGTTAAATGCATCCAAGTGGTACTTTGGATCTGTGTTTCCTTCGTAGGGGGTCATATTGGGTTCCTTAAAGTTGGCAGGGAGACGGATTGCTTGGATCTCCCTCATGAAGGGTGACTCATGGTCGAACTCTTCCTCAAAAGCCTGACCGCCAGAGGCGGTGACAATCTTGCTTCGCAGGCTCCTCATTTCCGTGTCTAGGTCCTGCCTCCTCATTAGTTAAGATCCCCTTTTCCATTTCCCTCTCGAGGAGCCATAGAGGGCGTGGTCCCTTTACCCGCCCTCTTTTTGTTGAGCTCCTCCCATAAATCTGAGGGTGCTCTCTTAGAGGTGACCTCGTCCTCATTGCGATGGGTCGCGTTGGTCTTCGGCTCTGATTTCTGGGCTTGCTTCGGTGGCTCAGGATGTTCGCGTTGCTTCGTTCGGGGGGTGTTACTGGTGGAGTGTCGAGTCCTCCCATCGTCTACTGGAACGGTGGTCTCTGTCCCCTCACGACCTTTCTCTTTTCTCTTGGGCAAGGTCACACTTGACTTTCCTTGGAATAGGCCATTCAGCACCTCTTGCATATTCTCCAGGGCAGTCTCTAACCTTTGGTTCTTACGGTGTAGCTCACGTATTTCTTCTTCATAGAATCGAGATTTAGAACTCGAGCTCGCAGAATGGACCCGGGGATGCTTATCATGTGTAATTCCCCGAATTCTCCGATGAGGTTTAGTGGCGGTTTAGTAGGCCGGGAGGGCCGTAATTGTTTAATTACGCCATTAAATGAATATATGGATGTTTATGTGAATTATATTATGATATAATGATATATGCATGCATGTGGGTCCACATTTGATATATTATGCTGTTTTGATAATTTGGCCCATTGAGGGTAAATTTGTGTATTTGGGTGCATGATGTGATTTGTGAATGAGATTTCATTATTATGGAGATATATTCGAGCTATTCGGCATGAGACAGTCATTTTTAGTGGATTAGCGATTTTTTCATAACGGGGTCAATTTTGGGGTAATAGGAATGTTTATTTGATAATAAATTGGGAATATTTGAGATCAGGTTGAAATTCTGGAGGTTTTGACTATAATGTCCCCGGGGGTGTTTTCGGGACCCCGAGCATTAGGTTTTATTTGAGGTTACTTAAGCTTGAAGTAGCTGTCAGATAGAACGTACGATTAGAAAACCTCTCGTTCTTCCTCTTTAGTTCATTTTTGTCACCCGAAGCATAATTGAAGAATTCTTGAGTTCTAGGAGTCAGAATCAAGTGAGGATCGAGGCATAGCGATCCCAAGAAGGATTAGAAGCTTCTTGACCGAAGGATTTGACAGAAAACAACCTAATCGAAGGTAATCTAAGTTTAAAGTTTTGAGTTTTTAGAGTTTCTAAGCTTTGAATTGGACTTTGTGAATTGTTGAGTTTTTGATTCATTTGAACCTTGGGTTTTGAGGGTTTTGATGCATTGGGAAGCTTGGGAACCTTGTTTTTATGATTGGGGAATGTTTAGGTGTGATTTTGGAGGCTTTGGAGTGTTAAAAACGTGTTTGGGAATGGCCTAGAGTTGGGGTGCCGCGACCCTGCCTTGAAGAAGCAGGTGGAGTTTTTGTGCCTGCTGGGCGCCGCGACCCTTGATGGAGGGCATCGTGACCCTTGCCTCAGGGAGCTCTGGGGGCCGCGGGCCAAGGTGCTAGGGCCGCAGCCCTTGCCTATTTTTCGCCCCGTTTGCTCATTTTGACCCCGAGAACCTAGTCTTAGGCCTCAGGAGTGTCCCTACTACTTGGATTAGTTTGGATTGATCTCTTGGAGGCTAGATATTGGTTTGAGAACCTTTGATTATCATGTTATTGATGGTATCCTATAATGTGTTATGATTAGGTAACCGTTGAAGGACTAAAGGCTAAACCATTCTCAAGGGTCGATCTTTTGTTCATTCTAGCTCAAATCAGAGGTAAGAAAACTGCACCCCAAATGTGACATGCATGGATATTCATGAGGCATGTTGGTTGTATAAATGTGGACATGAATTGATTGTGGAATACTTAGCAAATTTTGCTCGCTTGTGCATGGTACTGACTCATTAGTCAGATTTGGCAAAGGTGCTAGTATCAACTGTGAAGCTGTGACTCATTAGTCAGGTTCGGCAGTGGTACTGGGCACTGGTCACAATGGGTTGACTCACTAGTCAGGACGTCCTTAGCGTGTTCAACGCAAGCCAATAAACATTAGATCTAATCGACTTTCTCCATTGAATGACTCAAAGAGCATTAATGCCGGACCGACCTCAAGGTCGATGAATAATATAAGCACTTGAAGGCTAGTGGCTTACCTAGCAGCCACTCTACCACTTGAAATAGTGACTTGCTTGTCAGTCACTCAGTATGGTTTACCAGAACCTGTTGAAGGCTAATGGCTTACCTAGCAGCCACTCTTCCATTTGAATTAGTGACCTGTTTGTCAGTCACTCAGTATGGTTTATCAGAACCTCAAGTGATGTTCACTCATCTGTTTGAAAGCTGTGAGCTCTGTGTGATTATAATGATAATCATTTGATGATGTTTACATATAATGTTATGTTTTCTTACTGGGCTTTGGCTCATGGGTGCTATGTGGTGCAGGTAAAGGAAAAGAAAAGCTCACCCAGCCTTGAGTGGAGAGCTTAGGTGGTGATGTGTACATATGCGGCCGCTTGACCACCACGGCCAAGGAGTTCTCAGAGGAACTAAGGGGTTTACCCTATTTTTGTCGCTTAGGTCGGCGGGGTTCGAAATTTCGGAACAGTAATGACCTATTTGAGTTGTAAATGTTCTTGTGGGCCCATGAACAGTTTTATGTATCAATAAAACATATCCTTTCCTTTTTATTGGTTTTCACCTTAACCTGTTAATAACACTTAGAACACGTTTTTAACCAAAGGACTCAGGCAATGAGTCAAATTTCTGGTTCACCGTTCACCGTAACTGTTCTGGGGTAACCAGGGTGTTACATCATGTCTATGCGTTGAGGGGCCCGGGTCCTACAGGCCGGAGTTCGGTACTTGTGGCGATTTAGGAGGCAGAAACTCGTTGGAATTTCCCGACGGTGCCCATGGAAGCCTCTCTCCGGGCGGAACAGCCGGTGACGTGATCTCTCTATCACCCTCGTGAACTTCAGGGTCCCTTGGCGGCTCTACATCTCTAGGTGGAGGAGGGTCCTTCATGGAGGCCTTCAGCTGGACTCCGTTAAGGTGGACCTCCACCTGTCGTGGCTCCCTGAGTCGCTTTGAACGTCTCGGCATTGCTCCTTGCCGGAAGTAATGGTAGAATAGTAGCTTGGTACTTAGATTCCCACAGACGACGCCAAACTGTTGACGGTGAGAAATCCTCAACTAAGTTAAGTTAGAAAAAGTACAAAGTTAAGATTATTAAAAGAAAAGCTTTAGAAATCTCAGTATAAACTCCCAGAACAATTGTGGAAGAACAATGGTGAAATCAGTTTTTATTCACTATGGTGCACTTGCTACAGTAAATCCCCCCCCCCCCCCCTTCCATGTGGAATTTGGGTTCATTATATAGTGGGCTCTAATGGCCCTAGATACACTGTGGTCCAGGGGACCAGGTAGTACATAAGTACACTGTCAGGAGAGTGGTTTCAGAGGTAGTGGTCTTGCAACCAGTATAGGGACAGGTGTCAGGAGGATGTCTCCACTACTTGACCGTACGAATGACAGAGGAGTGGTGCAGGTGGTAGTGGTGTCGTCTCTGACATCTGGTTGGGAGCATGCAGGCCATGTCCTCTCTCCTAGTGTTCCAACCACTTGTCTAACATGAGTGCAATGGTCAGGCATACAGGGTCTTAAAAGTCATACCCCATACAAGATTATACTAGCACGACCTTTCCGAATCATACTTGGTCATTCCCTTTCAGACGGTGGGGTATCTCTCGCGAGCCCCTGGTGCAGCTTGTACGCAAGCGAGGCACTGGCCTCGCGAGCCCTTGGCGCAGCGGGTGCACGGGCGTGGCAAGGGCGTGGTGTCGACCTCGCAACCCCCCGGCGCGGCTGCCATGTGGGCGTGTTGTGGAGCGAGACGGGCGTCTCGCGTGGGCGTGCTGTGGAGCGAGGCGGGGCTCGCGTGGGTGCACCGTGGAGCGAGGCGGGGCTCTCGTAGGTGCGCCGTGGAGCGAGGCGGGGGCTTCGCGTGGGCGAGCTATGGAGCGAGGCGGGGCTCGCGTGGGCGCACCGTGGAGCGAGGCAGGGGCCTCGCGTGGGCGTGCTGCGAAGCGAGGCGGGGGCTTCGCGAGGGGCACGCGGAGGAACCTCGCGTGACTCCTCGGATCTCCTGATGCATCTTTATTAAGGCCTCCTATGAGACATGGGTTGAGGGAAAAATATCGGGTTGCTTGAATTGTCTGAGGCTAATGAGGGTAGACTTCCATATTTTCCCTAGGTGGAATTTGAGCATCCACACTCACATATATAAATATTTTTCTAATTAGTCATACTTAAAAGAAAATATTCAAATTTAAAAATAAATCTGTAACCATTTTACAATATACTTTTTAATTAATTAATTAATTGTTCTATTAATGAAAAAATCCAAAAACTAATTTTTGAATTATCCATTAATTAATTAATTAAAATTGAAAATCCTGTCCCTGAAATTCGCCCTGCACACCATTGTGTGTGCACGTGTAGCCTCCCTAATTTTAGGGATGTTGGTTTTTTAATTTTTATTTAATTATTTATTCAAACTGCTTTCTCAGATAAGATCTAACAACCTAATAACTAATTCAAATTTGAATTCAAATTTAAATTAATTATCAAATATAATTAATTATTTGAATAAATATTAATCTTTTAAATTCAAATCCAATTTTAACTTATCAAATTCGTATCTCCCACTCAAATAAAGATATTTAATTAATTTTACCAATTAATTAAATCCAATATTTTCGAACATAAATATTTAATTTATTATAATTTCGAAAATTATAATTAATTAATTATTTAATTAAATTTCGAAATTAATTTAATTATTTAATATAATTTCAAAAATTATACAATAATTAAATATTAATTAATTTTGTTAACTACAACTTAATTTGTAATTAATTAATTAATCGATATTATCATATAATTGCATACTTGGACTAAAGAACAAATTTCTTGTTAAATATGTCTTTAAACTATTTTTCCATTCATATCAACTCTTACCTTGAACAGTGTTGATAGAGCCGCTATGGGGACCTATGGACCTATAATTCCAAATTCCAATAAATTTGAGATTATTAATTAAACTCTTTAATTAAATAGTCTTAATTTATTAATCTCATGATTATTCCACTATAAATATAAGACTACACTCTTGTAATTATAGACATTTCTTTTACTGAGTACTTTATAATCATAAAGCGTCCATTGATATAATCATTGCATACAACTTGACCCTCTAATAATGGTTTATAATTAATCGGGAATAAAATTATCGTTTTACCCTTTTAATTATCTCTTGTTTCCTTAAGTACCATTGACTCTACTAGTGAAGGTTAATTCATAACTAAATTATGAATTTGAGCTCAATAACCTTTTAGTCCCAAAAGTCAACCCTTAAGAGAACCATTATTCATTCTCTTGCGAGGAGGCACAGATTCCATATCTGTATACTATGTCCCCAGCCATCTACATTAATGAGTTCCCAAAACAAAAGTTTCTAGCCTGATCATTCTGACAGACCCTAACAAGTGAATCAAAGAACTCATATAACATAAACAAGAGTTCATAGTAACTTCAGGATTAAGATTTATTTGTATATGATCATCAGTTGATATATTTAATTAATACTTCAAAACGGTATTTAACTAAGTATTAATAAACATATCTGGTCCAGTTCTATATATTCTCTAATATATAAAGCACCTCCACTAAAGTGTCTTACTACACTAGTGATCTGGATCTAGATCACATGTATTCATAATACTAGTAGACCGTACTTGTAGTAATTAATCTAAAGATTCCATAACTTTATTTTACTGCGAACTATTCAAGTTCATTTATCTCAAACACAATTCTCCCGTACCAATACGTGTTTGAGATCACATGTATGAACTTAGGAATTTTCCTAATATTTACATAATATTATCACAGAATAATATAGTCCATAAAATATATGCATAACAAATTCAATTTATTTATTTATTTCATAAAACAATGTCTACTACATATGCTTTCAGGGCACATTTCCAACATCACACTCATAGGATATTAAGGGGGCATCAGTGGTATACAATCATACCACAAGTTTGAAAAAATAAATAACATAGAATAAAAATATCTGGATCATTAACTAGATTATAAAAATTCAAAAGTGTATGGAATAATAACCAAACACGTGAGCTAAAGCTATCTGGACTTAACCAGATTGTAAAAATTCAAAAGTGTATGTAATAATAACCAAACACGCGAGCTAAAGATATCTGGACTTAACCAGATTGTAAAAATTCAAAAGTGTATGGAATAATAACCAAACATGCGAGCTAAATCTATCTCGACTTAACCAGATTGTAAAAATTCAAAAGTGTGTGGAATACAAACCAAACATGAGATAAATTAGTTTGGAACAAACCAGCTAAAACTAATCGACAAGTAAAAATAAAGTTGGAATAAAAAATAAACCAACTACAAACTCCTCAACCTCAGCCCTAGCATCTTCTTCATCGAGGCGAGTCTGCCACCTCTCAATGAACTCAGCCTCGAGGTTGTCCAAGAAACCGGTGTCAAGCTCAAGATTTTTGACCCAGATGCGGTACATCGCCATGTCGATGGCATGATCCTTTTTCTTCTTGAACTCCTCGAGAAGGCGGGCCTTCTCACCTTCAATTATATCGAAGGTTGCCATTTTGTCTTCCTCCATCTTGGCGTTTAGCATCTAAAGTTCCTTGATTTTGGAGTCCTTATCCTTGATCTCAGAATTCTTGGCCTCGACTTCTTTCAAAGTCACTGCTATTGTTGACTCGAGGTCAGACACCTTCTAGGCAGCTTCCAGCTTCTTCTCGAGTTCGAATACCTTCAGCGTCACGACCTTGGCCTCATCTACCAACTTTAACTAGAGGTTCTTGGCCTCTTGATCGAGGGCTCGACTCGCAAAAACCTCATTATTCAACTTAAAGTTATGCTGAACAAACGAAGTGAAAGCCTATACACAAAAACAAAAATGAATTATCAAACAGACAAGGTAAATCTGTATTAGCAACATTACAGAGAAAAATGGCTTACCGAGGCAAAGAGCTCGTTTCCCTTGTCGAAGATGGTGTTTGTGTCATGGTAGGAGGTGAGAAACTTCCATTGAGGAGCGCCGAGGTTGCTAAGACTTTGGCCGACTCGGGATAAGACTTCCATGCCCAAAATGACTCAGTGCGATCCCTTGGTTGGATCGAGCATGTATTTAGGGATGTGGGTCGAGATCAATGGAAGACGCTCCCAGGTGAAGATTGGTTTCTTAGGGTCGGAGCAGATTGTTGGGGAGCTCGGACCGGAGGAGGCAAGGGGCCTGCGGGTGCCACCGGCTCGACTTCAGTGGGGACCCTGACCTCGGTTGTAAGGTCGGCAGCATGGCTCGGGCCTTGAATATCCGAGGCTGGAGGAGTCACCTTAGTTTTCTTCAGGGCTTTGGAGGGACGCCCTACTCTTCGAGACGTCATTGGGCGCTTGCTTCCCTTGGCTCCCAAAGGATGGTTGAGCACATTATCCAGGTCAGAGTCCATGTCGTCTGCAAAACATACAAGTTACAATTTAGTAATCGAGCCTAAGCCACTAAAAGAAATAGAAATAAGGACAAAAGAAACATAACTGGTACTCTCTATCGAGCTTGAGCTTGGCGACCAAGTAATTCCCCTATCTTTCGAGGATGCTGGGGGAGTCCCTTCTCTATAAGTAAGGGTTAGCCTCGAGAGGTCCCTATATATATTGGTCCCGTATTGAACGGCAACCCCGTCCCAGACCTCGTTCAGACTATACATGGTTTGAAACGGGCCTACCCAACTATCAAACATATTCACCCTATGATCTACCCAAGACCAAACGTAAAAACTATCCCTAGGATCTGGGAAGAGGATTAAGGTGTCGGGTTTGTGCTTAAGTAAAGAAGGTGACCACATTTTGGAGCTAAGCACTACTTTACCTCAATTACCCAAGCTCGGTGAAGCTTCGTCTTGAGCTTCATTTCCCGAGACAGGTCGGTCATGTCGACCAGCTGCAGGGGGGTGAGCCCGCAAGCTCGAAGACCTCCTCCTGAGAGGAAGCTTTTCGGTAGGAAGTGGCACATGATCCCACCGGAGGTATTTGTGGTAAGCAGGATCATCAGTCGATTGGCCTTCCTCCAAGAGGCAACAAGCTCGAAGTCGCTCTTCGTGGATAAGATACGACAAAGACCGCCATCCGTAAGGCAGTTGGATCAGGGCTGCCTTATGCTCCACCATCGAGTCAGTGGGGGTGAGACGGTGGTAGTTGGCCGTAGAAACAGTTTAACATTAGTATTGCGAGCTTTACGATTTGGGGAAAAAAGAAAAGAAGATAGGCTTGAGGGAATTTAAGAATGCATTGGAAGGAGTAAAACTTGGAAGGAGCGAGGCCATCCATCCAGAAGAATGCGAGCTTGAAGTTTGGAGGATGGTTTGGCATGTCCTCAAAAAACTTCTTCTCCTTTGCATAGCTCGAGAGGTAGTAGAAACCATCTCCTCCCCAAGTTCGAGAGGGGTTGCCTTTGAGGCAAAAGAGATATAAAATCTCTCGAGGTGAGGGTCTTTCCCACTTCAACTCGTGATATAATGATTTAAGGGATAAGAGAACCCTGTAGGAATTGGTCTGGATAATGATTCAGGGGGAGCAGAGCCCTTGTCCTCATGTGCTCGCGACTCCATGCTGCGAGCTTGACTTTGTTGTCGGGATTGCCATCTCTTGGGGCAAAGCAGCTCCGCTTGCTCGAGGTCGCAGGCCAACACATTAGAGCGCCTGAAAGCTTCAAGCCATGATAGGCTAATAGATCAGATATTTGGCTCGTGGTTGTGACTGAGCTCCAGTAATGTTTGGCCTTGAAGAATTCCTCCCTTGAGGTCGGGATTGAAGTAGCTTATGAGGTAGAAGGACGGTTCGAAGGATCTCCCATCAGCGAGAATGAAAGAACACCAGGCTCGAAAGCAATGGTGACTCTGAGTTTTAGATCGAGAGGGATGGGTCTGATCTGGGGGTCCGGATCTAGGTAGATTGCGACCCGGAGTATTTTCCTCTTTTTCTCCTCAACCTCGTCAATCTGGTGTCGGAAGTGATCTTGGATGTCTTCTTGTTCACACCTTTCTCGGTGCTCGCGTATCAAGCGTTGGTTCCGAGTGAAGGGGGATTATGGGCTAGGTGTTGATGGAGAGTAGGGGATTGTGAGCTCTGACCCCCACCGATTCTTAGAATTCTGCGACATCTAGCAAGAAAGAAAAATGTGAGGGCCAGGCATGAAGAAAATCACAGAAAGATAGTTTTGGTGATTCGAACTCGAAAATCTGAGATCACGAATATACCTCAGTCGAGATTGGAGTCTCGAAAGGGTAGGATAAGTTCGAAGGTGAGCCCCGAACCATTAAAAAGTTTAGGCTTCGAGCGTGTACTCACACGAGAGAATGGGGAAGTGGATATTAGTTTTAAGGATCCTGAATTTTCAGGGATAAAGCTGACAGTTACCCAAAAAGGTGTATTTTTTGGGATTTGTACGTTTAAAACCCTAAATCAAAAACTTGTATTACTTAGGCTACATGAAACTCTCCCTGACCAGAGAAACCCCAATTTTACATTTCTACACTAAGGAATTTGGGTCTAAAACCATAATTTTGATTACATTGCAATATTTTGGATCATGAGTTTGCCTAACATCGATCAAATATCCTAGTAAAACTAGTAAATATACTCACGGTATAGAAGAAACACGTAAAATACATATATCAAAGGAAGAGAGTCAGGAACAGAAACTTACACAATGTTGTTCATGGGTATGATGAAATTGTCGACTGAAGGAGCGGTTGCGGGAAATCTTTCACGGAGTCGAAAGAACCGGAGTAATTTTGTCTCTTGGGTTTAGAAAACATACACAGAAGAGCTCTGGGATTTTTCTCTTTTCTCTGGTTCTTATTTTCTGAGGAATAAAGGTTATGGTGAAAATGATAAAGAAAAAGAAAGGTCTATATATATATGACCCGTGGGATATCAAGGGTCGAATAAATCTGGGCCTTTGGTTTGATTTTGAGTTTAATCTGACGGATGGGGAATAAATATGAAATTGGTGGCAAAAAGGGGATATGAAAAGACGTGGGCAGATGAAAAGAGTACTCGAGTACTCTGACTGCACATTTCGTGGCTGACGCGTGTCCAAACTCGAGTGTGGTAGGTGGCTCGGTTTTCGGAGGTAGTAGTTCAAAAGTCTCCTTCTCATAGGATTCAAACTGATACTTTTGAGGGGCAAAATGTTATACCCAAATTTCGAGAATGGAAATTTTGATCTCGAAAGTCATGCTCGTAAAGTGTAAGCTCGAAATAAGCATATTCATCATATAGTCAGCATTAATGAGAAAGTCAAGGACAGTCTCGTTGAGTATTAAAACGACGACGTCGGAACTGATGAGTTTGGAGCTACCTGGTTTCGAATGTGTTCTGAGGTTACAAGTCGAGCTCGAAGCTACAATGACAGGTTCAACACTTGTATAAATCTCCTTGTTCAACTTTTTCCATCAAACAAGACAGCTCGAGCCCAGGCGTTGTGAGCCCGAGAAGGGATGATCTCGACAAAGTCTCTTGTTAAGACCGAGGTAAACCAAGGTAGCGAGCTCATGATGGTCGGTCGATCCCGGAGGCATTCGATTATTCGAGGTCAATAGCCCAGTGTGAACATAGTCACTGTTTGAAAATCTCTATATATAAGGGATTGGTTGTAATCTGTTGTAAAATCCTAAATATCATGGTTTTTATACGCGTATTATATAATTATATGCATTTATTTGTATTTAATTTGAAATTTGAATAATAATTCCCTGAAATGTGAGAGAAGATATTCTGTAAACCAATATATAAATAGATTGGAGCTATTCATTTGTAAAGGATGGAAAATTTTGTATTGAGGAATACTCTGTTAAATTGCTTCTAAGAAGCTTTGAGAAGAATTCGATAGTTGAATAATATCGACTCGTGGTCTAGACAGATTTTAACTGCTGAACCACGTAAAAATGATATCTTTCATTGTTTGTCTCTTCTATTATTTTGTTTAATTGCTCTTCATTTCTAAGTTGATGAAAAACGGCATCAACACTAACCAACAGTCTAACAATTTTTCTTTGTTGACAAAACTTTGTGTCAACAAGGACAGCACAAAATTATTGACTTATTTTTTAAGAATTTTTTTATGTGAGAGTTTAAAAAAAAAATTCTTTATTTTAAACAATAAATTATAGAATTGGAAAAAAAAAAGTTTAACTAATTATTTATTAACAAGTAATTTCGTACTAATTTTTTAGAACGTATGAAAAAAAATTTAGAAAGTTATGAAGGATTTGTTTAGAAAAGAGTGAGAAAAAAAAGTGTATATATATATATAATAAGGTATATACCATTTTACCTCAGTATTTTGTTGAAATACTCAATTACACTCTTGTGGTTTTAATGATATCAAATTACACCTCAGTGTTTTACCAAACAACACCAAATACCCAATTAAAAAAATTTATGATCAAGATTAATTTTAATAAGACAATAATAAGAATATTATTTAGTTGAAATTACTTATATATTTTTTAAATATATTATAAGAATCTTTAAAAGAATTCATTTAAATAAAAAATATATGTATTTATCTTTAGTATAATATATATTTAATGATTATTAGAAATTTTTTTGTGAAATTGTTGTAGAAATAAATACATGTGAAAAAGAGCACACTACCTTTAAATACGGTGGTAGGGGCCTTGGGTTTTAATTCCAAGGTTGGGATTCTAAACCCCTCATTTGCACATATTTAAATACTTACATATACATATTGTTCCCCTATTTATACGGTGTTGTTGGTCCCAAATTGGTGGTGGTATTCCTATGCCCTTTATTGCGAAGATATTCAACACTTCCTCTCCTAGGGTTATACCACGGATGTGCTACGATATTGAAGATCAAGATCAAACTTAAGGAGTTGTGGAGTTACTAAAAGTATTTAATTTGGTAGACTATGTGAGGTTGAAGATTAATATTATAAATGGACTCATTGACATGTTATGTACTATAATGAATATAACTTTGATTGTATGTTAATACTATTTTGGCCTTTGTGATTTACACTTCTACTTATTTGAACTCTCTCTTTTAAAAAATATCTTTTTGAAACATATATTTTGCTTTAAAACAGTCTCATAAACCCAATATATATCAAGATCTCCTGGGTTCTTGTGTTGATGCCCGATCCTGCGTGTGGGAGAGGAGTTTCTCACCTCTTGTGGCGGAGCTGACAGTAATTAACGAGGGGCTTCGTCTGGGTTTGGAGATGGGCTTCAGGGATTTCTTTGTTGAATCTAATTGTCTTCAGGCAGTCAATCTGGTGAATCGGGCTGAGGTTGATTTCAATGATATGGAGGGTCTGATTAGGAGTTGTAAATTGGGGATTTCTGCTATTGAGTGTAAAGGGGCTGGTTTTGCTTGTAGAAATGCAAATAGGGTGGCTAATTTTTTAGCAAAGTTCACCTTATTGAATGGTGATAGTGCGGATTGGAACGGGGGTTTTCCCTCTGCTGCTTGTTCTGCTCTAATGGCAGACTTGCCTGTTCTGTTGTAAGGATTCTTGTTTGGTTTTCTCTGTTTAATGAAAGTCTTTGTTTTCAAAAAAAAAAAAAACTCAATTTTAGTAATAGATTTGAATATGACCAAAATATTATTGCTTTTATAAGTTATTTATTTTAATGATTTAAAATAAAATCTTATTAAATAAAACAATAATAATAAATTGATATACAATTTAAAAATTAATAAAAAATTATATTTTAATTAATTAAAAATAAATAACATATTTTTTATTAAAAAAATAAAATAATTTTTTAATTAAATCTAAATTTGAACTTTTTCTCCAAATGAAAAAAAAAAAAAAAGGCTAAATGTGAAACCTAACCTTAAACCTCACATCCTCCTTCTCATCTTATTCTTCAATTGGTTGGAGCACAGGCACGACCATAGTGGAGGGGAAGAGGTTGGGTGCTCAGGAATGGTGTGGGGCTCGAATGAGGTTAGAGGGGCAGGGATTGTGGTTATTCGGGGGGCTGAGTTAGCCGAGGTCACGAGGGGGTCCTTTTTTTCCTTTTTCTTCCCATGTTTCTCTTATTTTCTCTTGTGTTTCTCATTCATCCATCTTCTCTCCCGTTCTCCCATTTCTCTTTGTTTTTCTGTTTAGTAGATAGTCGATGATGAGGAAGGTTGACAAGGCCATGAGTAAATTTGGATGAGGAAGGTCCAGTAGATATGTGCTAGACAAAGATAGTGGAGCAACATCTTGATGGTTGGCTTCGAGATGTCAGATATGGAAGTGTGTCCTTTGGATTAATTGGTGAACTTAGGTTGCTTTGGTTATAATTTTGGATTAATTTTGTAACATTTAGTTAATTTTATGCGTAATTTTGAGTAGATTTTTACTATAATTGAGGGTTATTAGTGTATGTTCTCATGAACAAAAATGGTAAAAAAGTGAAGAAAAAGAAGAAGAGAAAAAAAGAGTAGAATTGATGTTCTAACCTTAACATTGACTTGTTATATATATATATATATATATATATATATGAGCAATCTCAATCGTTACTGGTTACTTTAATATTAACTATTAGATTAAGATCAATGGTCTATATTTATAAGTGTTTAATATATTTTTTTTTAAATTGACTTTTCAAACTTTTAGTAAACTACCTCACAATATGACAGTTTATTAATTAAAGAATACAAAAGAATTTTATTTAATATGCATTCTTCATTCCTTCTTTGATTCATTCCTTTTATTCATCCCATGAGCAAAAAAATCATTTTGGAATTTATGAGAATAATTAATGTAACCATTATCTTTTCAACTAATGTTTATTATCTAATTAATTTAAAATATTCAAAATTATATATTTTATTTATTTATTTTCATTATTATTATAATCATTCCTCATAAAAAATTTGCTTAGTGATTTTTGGTAACCATCAATGGGTAGTAATCATTGAGAAGTCTTCCATATATATAAATATATATATATATATATATATTTACACTAAGTAAAAGCAACATATAATGCATGTTTGCTTAATTTTATTTAAAAATATATTAATTTATTTTTATTATGTTTTTCTAATTATCATGTAAATTTTAAATAAATAAACAATGTCATGTATTATAAAAGAATGACATATGCATATTTAAAAAATTTAAACCAAAACATTGTCCAATAGTTTTAAAAAAAAATAATATGATATTTTTTTGTAAAAAAAAAATAAAATAAAAACAAAAAATCCATTAGAAATACACTTTGTATATATAAGGATATGGTGCATTGTAGTTTAAAATTAAATCTTTTTTCTAATTTTATTTTAGAAAAAATACCAATGAATTTCAATATAATAAAATATTAAAATTAAAATTAAAACTATGAATTTAAAATGTTTATTTGAACAAATTTTAATTATTTAACTTTAAAAAAATTAAAGCCAACAAAAAATTATATATGAATATTGTACGCCATGAATATCTGCACACTTCGGCGAGCTAGAAAAGGGCCTAACTCAGTCTGCCACGTGTCAACCGTCCATCCGGAGCTGTTTGTTACCATCCCCTAATTTAACCAGCCCGAGCTGGTTAATCATTTAGCTGTTCCTTGGAGCCATTGTGTCGACATGATGAGAGCCACGAGCTAGCACCACCTTAAGCTCGTAGTGCATCAGAGGCCTGACACCCCCGAATCCTTATAAAGTAAACCACGCAATATAAACTTGCATATCTCAGACGTCACGTGTCTATTCTATTCCTGAATTCTCGGACACGCAGTATAAACGTGCGTGTTCAGACGTCTCACGCCTGATTTGGGCCATGCGGCCCATTATCCATCCTTACCTATTGATTAGACCACACTTCACTGTAAGGTTTAGGAACTAATCATCGATGTCACATGAATGATTTGATGGATGAAGAGGTCACGGGATGACCCCAATACCTACTCAGAGATCAATCTCCTATAAATACTAAAACCCTGGAGAGTGCAAGGGGTTGGCTTATTCTTGTAAAACAAACACTTTGTAAGAAATAGTGAGGAGATATCAATAATATCAACTGGTGGACTAAGGGGATTTTAACCTCCGAACCACCTAAAAAAGGAGTGACTATTGTTTCCTTGCAATTAATTCTCACATCCTAGAATACTATCATTTTCATATTGCAGTTTATCAATCAACACTAATCCATCCTATTTATTCGTATAATTATCTATTGGCGAAAAACCGCGTCAACAAATATATATTAATTAATTAATGGCTAGAGCAATTAAAATATGCAATTTTTCATTTAAAAAAAAAACTAAATGACAAAATAAGAAAATATATATTTATGTTTTTTTCACTATTACATGTATGTTTGGATAAACAAAATACGTTAGATGACAAAATAAATAATTAATAAAAGAAATAAAAGAATAAATTTAAATACATAAATATTTTTCAGTTTTGAAAGTATAATTGATAGAGTAATTAAAATAATTTAATATGTAATTTTAAAATATATGATGAAAAGTTATTATGGCTCATTAGTTTATTATTTTTTTTTCAATTTATTTACTTTATTTAGATGACTTTATTACTTTTTTGTATTTAATTTATTACCCTTTATTTTAATGACTTTAAAATTAAAAGTGTTAAAAAAAACAACAACAAAAAAGAGTGTTCAATCTTACAGAAAAAAAAAATCTTCCTTAAACACATATTTATAATATATAAATATATATTTGTTTTTATTAGGATTTATGATTAATTTTGGGTAGTTTGGTTAATGTTTTAGGTTTAGAGTTTAAATTTAAGTTTTAATTGTAGGGTTAGGTTTAAGTTTAATGTTTGTTTATTAAAATAATTATTTTTTTATTGGAGTTTTAATTTTTTTTATTTAATTAACTAATTTATAAATATATATATATATATATTAGTCTTATTAAAAATATTTTGATTTAGTGACTATTTTTGAACCGTTTAGCAAAATATTATATCAAAAAAGGTATTTTTAGAAATTAAAACAGGTAGACATACAAAACATATAAGCCAAAGTAGTAAAAATAGATATGCAAAAATATTATAAACCATTCATTAAAATGTGTAATAAATTAAAAAAAAATACGCGTCGAAAGTGGGACGAATGCAAATTTTCTTCTTCTCCGTAGTTAAAGGTAAGGACAAACAAGAGTTAAAAAAGGTTTTTATGTATATGTATTGTATCATTGTATGTCTTCATTGTTCCTTTAAGCGTTGACTTTGACCTTATCAATATTTTGTTGTCGCATCTTATATGATCAATATTAATGCTAAAGACATGAGACGGTGCTACTATTTATTATCTTTATACGCAGGCAAGGATACGTGCCGTCTGCATAAGTTGACAGTCAATTAAGTACCACATTTTTTTAAAGAACATTTCTTTTTTGTTCTTGAAGGTTCTGACTAGTTGTAGTTCAATTGTGTGGTTTGCCTACTTGGACATTATTCTTGTTCTATAATCCCTAACTTTATTCGATCTTCTTAAATAAAACAGTATATAATAAATAAATGAGTATTTAAAATAAAAATTTGTTAATTAATAATACTTTAATTCAGAGGTTACAAGTTCAAATATCCTTTTCTCAAAAAAAAAAAAAAAAACTAAATAGCTGACCAAATGTATTGTTACGACAATATTAATATAATACATTTTTTTTAAAATAAAAGAAAATGTAAAGCATCAAGTCTCATTGGCTAAAAATCTGAAAATGTGAAGGATTTTTTTTTTTCCAGAAGAAATGACATCATTAAAACCTCATGAGCAAAATTTATTTGGAAAAAGCTGAAGAGAAAAAATAGTGACATAGAGATGTTATTGATGAGGGTTATCTGTTCTAATAATAGAGTCTATACAAAGAAGATAGTCAGGCTATCATACATGATCATCGTCTTCCGACAAAGTCAATTTTGCTAACAAATGAGCATTAGCAAGTCTAGGACAATGTTGAAAGAAAATATCAAAATAATAATTACAAATGACAATAACATATCTAAAAATGGAACCTAAATAGGAAGCATAACAACGCTTATTCTTAATAGCTCTTATAACATTGAGACAATCAGATTCCGCAATCAAGTCCCTATGGCCTAAATTGCGCCATAGTTTCAGTCCATTGAGAATGTTACTAGCTTCCGCTAGCTCAGGAGATATATTCGAAAATGTCAAAGCTTAAATATGAAATTTCGGTACAAAATCGTTAAGTAATAATTAAATTATTCTGTGTTTCATATACTTATTATTTTTAATGTTAAATTTGCCACATGGTATATTTAATACCGAATTCATATATCCACTAAAATTTTGTCCAAAATCATCATGATTTAATACATTCTTATGAATATTGCTAAAGTTGACATACATGCATTATTTCGGATCAAATTACATCCTAAAATCTTAATTTTAAAACCCTGGCAAGGTCATGCTAAAACTATATGGTATACAATTTTATATAAGCTTTATTTAAAAAGTCAAATTCATTATTCAACATCATTTATAGTTTATAGCATCTGCAATTTTTTAAGTATATTTTTCGAAGTGATTGAATCGTATAATAATTATAAAGATAAATATGAGTGAATGAATATTTTATTCTAAATAAACGTATTGTTTAGCCTCATGACATGCAAACTAAATTATAGGCCACAAAAGAACATTGCGTCCAACGTAATAAAGAGTTGCCACTAAAAATTTAGACAATAAAGTTTTTAAAATAAAATATTAAAAAAAAAACATCTAATATAACACCATCTTTAATGCATTATCACTACAGGAAAAGAGGACTACAACGACAACTTTTGTCGTCGCAGTAGATTAAGAAGTCATCGCCAAAACAGCGTCGTTGTAGGTCCATATGTGTAGAGACCTACAGCGATGACAAAATATTGTCGTTGCCGTAAGATTTTTCTACAGCAACTACATGTCGGTCGCAATAGGAAATCTATTTTTTGGTTGAACTAGGCTATTGCGACGACATGTCGTCGCTGTAGGTGTTTAAAGAATTTAAAATTTTGAATTTCAAAACCCCCTACTGCGACCACATGTCGTCACAATAGGTCCATGGACCGCCAACAGTGTCTGGGTTTATATACCTGCAACGACAACGTGTCATCGCCATAGGGTCACGGAATCTCATATTTTCGTGTTCAGCGAGCACCCTACTGCAACGACATGTTGTCGCTCTAGGTATATAATTTTTTTAAAAAAAAATAATTATGTTAATTAAATTTTATGTAATAAAAAATATTAAATATTAATTAAATAATAAAACCAAATTATTATTAATAAAATAATATTTAATATTGATAAGATATCAAGACAAAAATAATTTTGTTCAACTTAGTACAAACATAAGTAGTATAATCTCCAAAATATAAAAAACAACACAAAATATTAATAAATATAAAAGAATAATATAACCAAACTAAATGTCATTTAAATTAATCTCAAAGTCGTCATCATCGTCGGGCTGTTGTGGTATGAAGCCAGAATAACAATACTTTCTGGGTGACTTTTTTTCTATTTTGTGTCTTTGTCAACTTATCAGCTCTCACTACATACATGACAACTCTGTTTTTGGGAATTCTCCCTACAGAACAAACAACGGTTGTACTTGCAAGCATGAATTGATTGATAACCTAACCCTGACTTCCTCATTTTTTTCTTAGACTTATAGTATGAAGTCAGAATCTTATTCTCCATTGGGAATGCAAATTTAATCAACTTCAAAAGTTCATCAAATGAACTATTTGTCCATTTATTCCTAACATTCATGTGCAACATATTCACCAAGAAGTTCAATGAAGACAACCAAGTACAACAAAGGTATAACTCAGCTTCGACCTCTTGAAATACGTCATCAAATTTATTCTCCGCACTACTGGCACCACCATTTGAAATCCATTCCTTTACGCCTTCTTCGGTTAGTATCTTGTTCATCAATAACATCATTGATGATGTCAATAATCTCATTAGTCACTGGAGCCCCGTCGTCCACTACTGAAGGCATATCAACTTCACCGCGGTAGGTCCACTTCACGTATCGTTGCAGAAACCCATATTTGTGTATGTGTACTTCCACCACATCCATTTTCTGATTCAGCATACTGACACACTGAACGCGTGGGCACCTGACTTCTCCCGAAGTACTCACATGATTCTTAGCCATTTGTATAAATGCTTGAAGACCATTCCAAAACTCATCAGAGTTACGACTTCTATTGGTTATCCAACTCTTGTCAATCGTCAAATGAAATACAAAATTCAACACTATCTAAAATAACCAATTACCCAATTAAAAACATAATTTAATCATTAATTAATCACAAAATAATTTTTTAAAAAAAACACAAATATAATAAAATTAACAAACATACAAATCTGAAATGAAAAATAAATTAACACTTTCTAGAATAACCAATTACACAATTTGAAAACATAAATTAACATTTATCAATACATTAATCAATCACAGAAAAAAAAAAAAAAACAATACCTAAGGGCTCAAGTTGGGGAGGAGGCAAGAGCTTGGACTCGGGCTCCAATGGAATCTTAAGAAAAAAAATCATTTATACCAAATACAACACATATATTAAAAAAAACTACAATTTTAAGGGCACAACAGAGAGAATATGGTATAGATTCATGAACCTCACGAAAAAATGGCAAAAAATGGGATGGGGAGGCGTTATGTGGCAGTCTAAGGCGAAGAAACTATCTCTGAAAGTTCAGAGACTTTGAGAAAATGGAGAAAAAGTGCTCGGGTTGGGGAATATATCGAAGGGTTCTATAGCGACGACATGTCGTCAGTATAGGGGTAAAGTGTGTCGTCGCTAAAACCAAGACGCACCATTTAAGTAAAGAAATTGGAACATGTAGCAACGACATGTTGTCGCTATAGACAACGAAACAGTACACGCACCATTTCAATTATCAAACATGGACCTTATAGCGATGACGACGACATGTCATCTCTATAGACAACGAAATTTGATAGTTGATTCTTAGCAATCAACTTTCCCTCCTTTTTTTCGAGGGGCCTATGTCATCGCAATAAACAATAACATTAATGTTTTCACCAAATTTTGGGACCCTTGTCATCGCTATAGATGACGAAAACTGACAGACAATTTTTGGCAGTCCAGTTTTCCCTTTTTTTTTTTCCCCAACGGCCTACACCGACGACATGTCGTCGCTGTAGGGCATCAGGAAATTGGAGAGATTGGTCATTTCTTCGTTGATCTACAGGAAATTGGAGAGCTACAGGAAATTGTAGATCAATATTTTAAATAAATTTAAAAAAATACTATTTGGTGGAATTCGCCTACTTTCAGCGACGACTTCTGTGTCGTCGTTGTATGGTGCTTTTCTTGTAGTGTGTAATTTTTTTACCAAATTTAGCACAAAAAATGAGGCAATCCTATATTTGACTCAATATTTGCAATCATGCTCTTATGCACAAGATGTAAATTAACTTCAAAAGTCAATAATAATTCATGGTCATTTAATATTTATTGAAAATATACAACTTTTTTATTATTTTATTATTCTTGCCCAAATTATGGACTCCAATCTATTTTCTATCATTGCATGTGTTCAAAAAAAAGTTAGTCATTAATTGTCAATGTTACACCCAAATTTTGAGAATAGAAGTTTTCATCTCGAAAGTCGAAATATGCAAATTAGTCAGGAGATCAGCATTAATGAGAATCGAGTTTGACAGTCTCGCTCAATATTAAAACGACGACATTGTAGGTGGTAAGCTCAGAACCACGTGATCTCGAAGGTTCGAGCCAAGCTTGAAGTTATAGTGACATGGGTTCAGCACTTGTTTAATTTTCTGGTCTGTTTGTATTAGCATCAGTCAAGAAGGTTCGAGCCTGAATATTGCAAGCTCGGAGGGGACAACCTCGATAAGGATACTTAATCAGACCGAAGGGAAGTCGATCCGGCAAGCTCGTGATGATTTACTGATCTCGAAGATATGTAAGTCAAACGTGTGAGATTGATGGCCAAGTGTGGACGCAGTTACTGTTTAAAAATCCCTATATCTAATATTTATTGTAATCTGTTAATGAATCTCGAATATCACGGGATCTATTTATATGCATTTAATTGTATTTAATTTGAGATTTGAATAATAACTCCTCGAAATGTGAGGGGAGTTGGAGAATTCATTTGTAGACACACTGAAATTGGCATTGGAAATACTCTGTTAAATTGCTTCCAAAAAAGCTTTGAGAGAATTCCATAGTTGAATAACATCAACTCGTGGACTAGGCAGATTTTAACTGCTGAACCACATAAAAAATCGTGTGCTTCCTCTTTGGTTTTTTTTTTTTTTTTTTTGATTTCTTGTTTAGTGCTCTTCATTTCTAAGTTGACGAAAAACGACGTCAACAGTTTGGTCCTTTCATTGAGAGCCATTAAACAAGACGTTAGCCTATTTAATTAGAAAACCTCTCGAGTAATCAATGGTCGCTGCAAACAAACCCAGTACTGGTGGGCGACCATTGCCCCGAATACCAGAGGAGCAAACTCCTCGTACCAAAGACTATCCGCGACGACCTGGAAAGCAGCCCATGGTTGATCCAGGCCCTGAAGAAAGAAGTGATCCATCCGATTCTCAGGGGCCACCAGCTCCCAGGCCTGATGAAGATCTGTACTACAATCCTGAAAGATATGTTCCTATTGTGGAACTCGAAAATTGCCAATTGCGAAAGAAGTTGGCAGAGGCAACAAAACGCAATGAGGAATTAGCCAGGTAGGCTACGGAAGTCTAGGCACCTCCCCGGAGGCCTAGAGGGTGTCCCCATGGGATCACAGCCGCCAAGAGGGCGTAACAAGTGCCACAGCCGAATCAGCCAAAGCCCTGGAGAAGTACCTGGACTGAGGCCACTGCCAACCCAACTGCAAAATTACCAACAGGAACAGGTAATAACCGAGCCCCTCCAGTGGCTCGAAACCCGAATCCTGAAACTACTAGAAACAACCTGGAGCATGTCCGGGCAAACTCTGGGCCATCCAGGCCCAACAATGGGAGACAGTCGACATCGCCCATAAGGCATCCACCGTCACCAATAAAGCACCCATCACCAGTGCAAGAGGCCCCCCGACCTGCACCACGAAGACCGTCTCGCAGTGGTAGTCGGGATGGAAATCGGCAGGCCAGACCTAGACGAGGAAATGAAAGGAAGGCTACCCGAGAGCACAAAGCTCCTCAACCTTCGGGAAGCCAAATTTCAATATCACAATTCGCTAGCTTAGGGAGACTGACAGGGGACCCACCCCGTAATTATCGAGCATCACAACCAAAAAGGGTTGCAAGCTATGCAAGCAGGAGCTCGGACTACACTCGATCTGTAAGCATTTATAATACTGAGCCTAGACATACAGGAAATCGGGGGAATCATCCTGGTTTATGGGAACACCTGAACCATAACCGAGAATGAGTTGATCCCCCGAACCATGATCTGCGAGACCATCTGAATGCTCGCAAACAGTCGGCACACAACCCCATGCCAAGACCAGGAGCTAGAATTTTTATTAACGAAAACCAGCCCCATCAAGTCTAGGCTCGGCCCCCAGTGGATCTAGTCCAAGAAAGGATGGATCAGTTGGAAAGAGCGTTCAGACTTTTGCAAGACGAGCGGAGCAGGGATAAGCCTGAAGAGTCCGACGAGGAACTCGAGTCTTTTGCCCCGCATATTTCTAGCACTCCATTTCCCCCAAGATTTAGAATACCTCACGTAGCACCATTTGATGGAAACTCAGACCGGTACATTCATCTGAGCACCTTTAATACCATCATGCGAGCCAGCAATGTTGGCTACGAGCTCAGGTCTATGTTGTTTCCAGCAACTCTAATGGGACCAGCAAAAAAATGGTTTGAAAAGTTTCGAAGACACTCGATCTCATCTTGGGATCAATTAGCAAGAGAATTTAAAAAGAAATTCAAGGCTATGGTTGGCGTCAGGCCTGAAGCTTCAGCCTTAACCAATGTCCGACAATATCAAGACGAGTCACTAAAGAGTTACCTTACGAGGTTTAACCTAGAAGTGGCACAAGCCCGAAATGTCGATGATAGTGGCCACCTGATGGCCGTTAGAGCTGGTATTTTACCAGAGAGTCCCATTTGGGAAGATTTGCAAAGAAAGTCCATTAGGTCACTAACCGAGTTCAATCGAAGGGCCCTGAGGTATGTCAATGTAGAGGAGGCGAGGTTAGAACTAAACCTGACCTCTTAGCCCATAACTACAATGACAAACGTTAACTCTGCCTCGATCTCAGCGACCCCATCAACTTCAAAACCCTCCGAGGATAACCCTTCTAAAAGGAAGAAGAACGAAGGGAATAACCCCGAGGCTGGTGGAGGGAAAAAGAAGAAAGGGGATAAATATTTCTCCGTTTACACGGTATATACCGAGCTCAACGAGACTTGGGAAAAAATATTTTTGACCAATGAAAATCAGGTCCCGTTCAGACAACCTGACCCCATGCGAAATCAAAAGGTGAAAAGGGACTCAAATAAATACTGTAGATTCCATAGAGATATCGGACACACAACCGATGAATGTCAATAGCTGAAGGACGAAATCGAAGGCTTGATCTCGAGAGGATATCTCGGACAGTATGTTAGAAACTAAAATTCCAACCAAGCCTCAACAGGTCAAAGGGCAGCAGCTGCACAACCTGCCCAAAATAAGAACACCCGAGTTCGGGAAGATGAGCGACCCCCTCCAATTGATGGAGAGGATGTAGTAACCATCTCGGGGGAACCTCGTATTGCGGGTTCGAGCAGGAATGCCCAAAAGAGGTATGTAAAGAGACGATTCTCCATACAAACCCGAGCCACGAGCTCCTAAATACCAGAGGGTTGAGACTCAGCCCATTACATTTACTAAAGAAGACGCGTCACATGTCCAATTTCCTCACAACGATCCTCTGGTCATTACTCTCCAGCTCGCGAACAAGAGGGTACACCGAGTCCTAATTGATAATGGGAGATCGGTGAATATCCTTTACAAAGCCACTCTAGAAAAGATGGGACTCGCGCTTTGCAATTTGAAAGCATGTGCAACAACATTGTACAATTTTTCAAGAGAAAGGATTGCATGTATGGGATCCATTGAACTCCCCTTAACCTTGGGAGACTATCCAGTCTCAGTAACAAAGATGATGAAGTTTGTAGTGGTGGACCTCCCATCAGCCTACAACGTACTACTCGGGAGACCCGCCTTGCTTGGGCTGGGGGCAGTGTCGCCTGTCAGGCACTTGGTCATTAAGTTCCTGACTTCTAGTGGCATCAGGATGTTGAAGGGACACCAGCTCGCAGGAAGGGATTGCTACAACATTTCCATAAGAAGAAAAAATAAAACGAGTGCGCAAACACTGGTAGTTGTTCAGGAGATAGATGGGCCCGTCTTCGAGATAAATGAGGAAATCGACCCCAGAATAGAAGAAAGGGCCGACCTCGAACCTCTGGAAAAGCTCGAGGAAGTGACACTTAAAGGAACAAATGCCACAAAGGCAGTAAAGGTGGGGAAGAATCTTTCTGAAAAGGAAAAATAGCAATTAATTTGCTTCTTAAAATAAAATCAGGATGTGTTCGCATTGTCACACTCGGACATGGTCGGAATCAGTCCAAATGTCATAAGCCATGCGCTGAACATTGACAAGAGCTTCCCCCGAAAGCAACAAAAATGAAGGCTCATGGACGATGACAGAAAGAAAGCCCTCAAAGAAGAAGTCGATAGGTTAAACGCAAATCGATTTATACGAGATGCCTTTTATCCAGATTGGATCGCCAACCCAGTGTTGGTCCCAAAGCCCAATGGCAAATGGCAAATGGCAAACCTGGATCGACTACTCAGATCTTAACAAGGCATGACCAAAAGACTGTTTCCCCTTACCTCGAATAGATCAGCTCATAGATGCCACTGCAGGTCACGGCATCATGTCATTCATGGACACTTATTCTAGATATAACCAGATTTCCATGCATGCACCAAATCAGGAACATACGAGCTTCGTAACCGACAAAGGGTTATACTGCTACAATGTCATGCCTTTTGGGCTCAAAAACGCTGGAGCCACGTACCAAAGGCTGGTGAACAGGATGTTTGCCGAGCATATAGGAAATAACATGGAAGTTTATTTACGGCATGTTGGTCAAGTCTAAACATAATGATAACCATGTGGATGATCTCGCAGAGTGTTTTGCTGTGCTTCAGAAATACAACATGAAACTTAACCCACAAAAGTGCTCATTTGGAGTGTCTTCGCGAAAATTCCTTGGATTTATAGTAAATGCACGGGGAATAAAGGTGAATCCAGACAAGATTAAGGCATTAATCGATATTCCCTCACCTCAAAAATATAAGGATGTCCAGAGCCTAACTGGACGAATGGCGGCTTTGAGTAATTTTATTTCAAAATCTACAAATCAATGCCTCCCATTCTTTAATCTTTTGAGGGGAAGCAAAAAATTCAAGTGAACAAAGGAGTGTGAGCTCGTGTTTCAGAATCTTAAGAAGCACCTCGTCGAGCCTCCAATCTTGTCCAAGCCAATCACATGAGAGATTTTGTATATATACCTTGCTACAACTGAGGACGCCATTAATGCAGTACTAGTGCGAGAAGAGAAAAAAGTACAAAGACTTGTGTATTGTGTTAGCAAAAGATTACTGGGGGCGGAATCAAGATATCCATTAATGGAAAAACTAGCTCTGAGCCTGATACATGCATATCGAAAGCTCCAACCTTACTTCCAGGGACACCCTATTCACGTGCTAACTGACCAGCCACTACGGCAAGTTTTGTCCAAGCCCGAGGCTTCCGAAAGATTGTTAAAGTGGATTGTCGAACTCGGGAAATTCGAGATCACATATCACCCAAGAATGACCATCAAGGGACAAGCTCTAGCAGATTTCATTGTTGAATGTACAAGGAACTCAAATGACGAAGTTGTAACCCCATCCCACTAGCTGTGGAAACTTAATGTCGATGAATCCTCTAATGAAAATGGATTGGGGGCAGGTATCATCTTAATTACCCCGGCGAGAAACCGATTCCACTCAGCTTTAAGGTTCGGCTTCGAAGCATCAAACAACAAGGCTGAATATGAGGCTTTACTATCAAGACTTTGAGTAGCCAGAGAGCTCAAAGCAAAGGCTATACATTGCTATACTGACTCACAGCTAGTGGTTAACCAAATCTTGGGTGAATAGCAGGCTCGTGGCATCAAGATGGCTGTGTACCTGGAAAAGGCAAAAACTGCACTCGAACAGTTCGAATTCTACACTATAGAACAAGTCCCCCGAGAACAAAATTCAAATGCAGACGCATTGGCCAAGCTCTCCATAACTAATGAGGTTGATACACTGAATGTGGTCTCGGTGGAGTTTATTCTGACCCTGAGTGTTAACAAGCCTAACGAAGAAGACTTATTCATGATTGACTCTCAACCAACCTAGATGACCCCAATAGTTGACTACCTCGAAACCGGAAGTCTCCCAGCAGACCGGAACGAGGCTAAAAAGTGGATGTATCAGATCCCGAGATACACTATTGTGGAAGGAAGGTTGTATAGAAGAGGGTACTCTATGCCATTACTCTGATCTGTCACTCGTCCCGAGGAAAATAAAATTTTGGAAGAAATTCATGAAGGATTTTGTGGAGACCACACTGGGGGCATAGTCTATCCAAAAAGGTAATAAGACAATGGTATTTCTGGCCCACAGTCAAGGCAGACTAGTTCAAATATGTCAAACGATGTGATAAATGTCAACAGTTTGCCTCGGTTCCACAAGCTCCACCCACCGAACTCACCATGATGAGCTTCCCATGGCCATTCATAGTATGGGGAATCGACCTCATAGGCTCATTGCCAACTGGCAAAGGTGGATTAAGGTACGTTGTGGTCGCGGTTGATTATTTCACGAAATGGACCAAAGCTGAACCCTTGGCCACTATTACCTCAAAAAAAGTCTTAGACTTTGTTGTAAAAAATATCGGCTGTCAATATGGGATGCCCAGAAAGATAGTATCAAACAATGGAACCTAATTCAATAGTGATCTGTTTACCCATTTCTGTGAGAAAAATGGGATAATAAAAAGTTTCTCCTCTATGGCCCATCCCCAGTCAAATGGCCAGGTCGAAGCAGTCAACAAGACCCTAAATATTTCCATAAAGAAAAGGTTAGAGGAGGCAAAGGGAAAGTGGCCCAAGGAATTACCTCAAGTTTTGTGGGATTATCGAACCACAACACGAACTTCAACGGGGCATACTCCCTTCTCCCTAGCTTATGGATGCGAGGCCATGTTGCCTATTGAGGTCGAAATCCCTACAATACGGAGCCATGCATACAATCAGGCCTCGAACCAATCTCAGCTCAAAGAAATTCTAGACCTTATTGAAGGAAGACGAGATGAAGCCCAATTGAAAAATGTTGCATACCAGCAACGAGCTAATAGATACTTCAATAAAAGGGTTCGAGATAGAAAATTTGGACTGGGAGACCTGGTGCTAAGGCGTGTATATTTAGCTACATGGGACCCGTCTACCGGGGTACTCGGACCTAATTGTGAAGGACCTTATTAGATCGATTCTGTCATTCGACCTTGGGTGTATAAACCAGCGAGGTTGAACAGAGAGCTTGTTCCGTGAGCTTGGAATGGAAAACATCTACGACCTTATTATCAATAATGTAGGTATGGTGTTTTCATTGTAACCAAGCATGTTTGTTTTTTCTTCTTTTTGTCAATAAATTGCTAACTTTTGTTCAAAAGTTGCATTCTCTTTCAATGTTTTATTTTTTGCAAACCCTCTTAATTCAATAACCTGTGGTCACACTCATAGGATATTAAGGTGGCATCAGTGGTATACAATCATACCATAAGTTTGAAAAAATAAATAACATAGAATAAAAATGTAAATGTCTGGATCATTAACCCAACATGAAAGTTTAAGTATACACGCGAGCTAAAAATGGCTGGACTTAACCCGACATAAAAGTTTATAAATGTATACGCGCGCTAAAACTGTCTGGAGCTAACCGAACTGTAAAAATTTATAAGTGTATGGATTATAAACCAAACGCGAGCTAAATTAGTTTGGAACAAACCAGCTAAAACCAATCGACAGTAAGAAAGTTGGAATGCAAAATAAACCAACTACAAATTAAGTCGATTCCGAAGCTAGAAAGTTTTGCAAATTTAGTTTCGACCTCACGACTCCGAGAACTTACTCAAGGACGAGAAAAAGTGACTAGAAAAGCAAGATATAACTAAACTACAAAAATTACATGACAATTAAGTACTTTCGAGTACATGGTGAAAGTAAGGTTCGACCTTGATAATAACAAGATCGAACACGGATATATCGAGTAAATTGTGCATGAATGCATTGAAAATCGAGCTTAAATCCAATGGATGTATTTGTGCAAATAAACAAAAATAAAGCAAGTCTTTAATATAACATGCTCAAAATATTTTGACCCAAAAATGTAAAGCATGTATTAAGGCAAAAAGCTTAGAATAAAATCTGATGCATAAAAAAACTTTCAAGCCAAAAAATTGTGTTCATAAAGATTAAAGTTAATATTTAATAAAAATAGCTCTAAATCGAGCTATGTATTGTCTCCGCCCCAAGGGCACATATAAAATAAATAAAAGATTAAGTTACAAAAGGTTTAATGGGACACAGCCCATGACCTCGTCTTCATGAGGTAGACGCCTCCCCACCAGCAGCACCTGGTGTCTCCGCCGTCTTCTCGGCCTCGAGCTTTTCCTCCTCTTCCTCAAGACGAGGTTGCCAATTTTTGAAAAATCTTGCCTCTAAGTTCGCCAAGAAGCCGGTATCAAGGTCAAGATTGTTCACCCAGATCCGATACATCGCCATATCTACAACGTGATCTTTCTTGGCTTTGAACTCCTCAAGAAGGCGGGCCTTCTCACCTTCAATTATCTCGAAGGTCGCCTTCTTCTCCTCTTCCAACTTGGCATTTAGCTCTTGAAGCTCCTTAATCTTGGAATTTTTGGCCTCGAATTCTTTCAAGGTTATGGCCATAGTCGACTCGAGTTCAAACACCTTCTGGGCAGTCTCCAACTTCAACTCTAGCTTGGATACCCTCAGAATGGCAGCATCCCCTGCCGCCACCTCTAGCCTCACCGCTTTAAGCTCGTCCATGAGCTTCAGCTGGGCATCCTTGGCCTCTTGTGCATGTGCCCTGCTCATGGCCATCTTGTTGTTCAACTGGAAGTTGTATTGAACAAAAGAAGCAAATGCCTATACACAAGAATTAACACAGGTTATTAAAGGACATTATAAGTTAGTATAACGCAAAAAGGTCACCACAAAAGTAACTTACCGAGGAGAAAACCTCGCTGCCTTTGTCAAAGACAATGTTGGCATCGTGGCAGGAAGTGAGGAACTCCCACTGGGGGGCGCCGAGGTTGCTGAGACTTTGGCCCACACGGGACAAGACGTCCGAGCCTAGATTGACTCCGTGCGACCCACCAACATTGTCGACCACGTATTTTGGGACGTGGGTGGAGATCGTTCAGAATCGTTCCTATGTGGGAGCTATTTTTTGGGAAGCAAGAGCATGATGGGTGACTCAGGCCGGAGGAAAAGACAGGGGGTTTTTGGGGGCGCCACTGGCTAAACTCCAATTGCTATCCCGACCTCGAGAACTTTAGCTGCTACCCTGACCTCGGGTGTAGCTACAGTGGCCGGGGTCGAGCTTTGAGCGGCCGAGGCTGGAGGGACCACCTCGGATATCTTAGCCACTTTAGAAGGGCGCCCCACTCTTTGAGACGTCCTTTGAAGTTTACTTGCCTTGGCCCCCGAAGGACGATTAAGCACGTTGTCGAGGTTGGGGTCCATGTCGCCTGCAAAAACACACAAGTTACAATTTAGTGATCGAGCCTAAGCCACTAAAAGAAGTAAGACTAAGGTTAAAAGAAACCAAACCGGTACACTCAACCGAGTTTGAGCTCGGCGACCAAGAAATTCCCATATCTTCTGAGGACACTGGGAGAGTCCCTTCTCTATACGAAGGAGATAGCCTTGAAAGATCTCTATATATGTTGGTCCCGTATTGAACGGCAACCCCATCCCAGACCTCGTTCAAACTTTACATAGTTTGATACTGACCTAACCAGCTATCAAACCTATGTACTCCATGATCTACCCATGACCACACATAAAAATTACCCCTAGGATCCGGGAAGAGGATCAGTTCATCAGTTTGTGCTTATGTAAAGAGGGGGACCACATGGAAGAGATAAGCACTACTTTACCTCCACCACCCGAGCTTGGCAAAGCTTCTTCTTGGGCTTCGTTTCCCGAGACAGGCCGGTCGTATCGATGAGTTACAGGGGAACAGGCCCGCAAGCTCAAAGACCTCCTCCTAGGGGGAAGTCTGTCAGTGGGAAGTGGCACGAGGTCCCACCTCGAGTACTTGCGATTGGCCGAGTCGTCCGTCGATTGGCTTCCTCGAGGAGGTCGTAGGCTTGAAGCCAATCTTCATGGAGAAGATAAGATAGACACCACCGACCATAAGTCAATTGGAGCAGGGCTACCTTATGCTCCACCATCGAGTCAGAGGGGGTGGGACAGTGGTAATTAGCTATAGAAACAGCTACATATCAGTATTCTGAGCGTTATTATTTAGTTAAAATGAAAAGGGGATTAGTGTGGAGGTACTTATGGATGCGCTGGAAGGAGTAACATTTGGAAGGAGCGAGGCCATCCGTCCAGAATAATGTGAGCTTAAAGTTCGGAGATTGATTTGGTATGTCCTCAAAAAGCTTCTTCTCCATTGGATAGCTTGATAAGTAGTAAAAGCCATCCCCTCCCCGAGCTCGAGAGGGGTTTCTTTTGAGGCAAAAGAGATATAAAATCTCTTGAGGTGAGGGTCCTTCCCACTTCAGCTCGTGATATAATGACTTGAGGGCAAAGAGAACCCTATAGAAATTAGTCTGGAGTTGGAGGGGAGCGAGTCCAACAAAATCCAGAAAAGCCTTGAAGTAGGATTTCAGGGGTAGCAGAGCCCCTACCCTCATGTGCTCCTAACTCCAGGCATCGAGCTTAATTTTACTGTTGGGATTGCCATCTCCCAGTGTAATTCCCTGGATAACCAAGACTGTTACACTGTGTGTTTAAAATATTGTAGGACTTGCTAATCAAGTCATTTAAATGAAAATGTGATCCTACAGTCATAAACAAGTTAGGTTTAAAAGATTTTGGTCATAAACGGATAATTTTCATTAAAACAAATATTTAGTACATGTGATCCCAAAAAACAGGGTTTAAAGAACAGATTTACAAAATTTCCAAAAGTTGTATAAAATCAAGGCCACTCTAATGGAAAAATACACATTTTAGGTTTCTGCCCCTGTACAATCCCTCGACCATGGCGGATGAGCAGCTGACAATGTACACCTCGCCCCCAGAGCTCTCCAACTC
Source organism: Humulus lupulus (assembly GCF_963169125.1). NCBI lineage: Eukaryota > Viridiplantae > Streptophyta > Magnoliopsida > Rosales > Cannabaceae > Humulus > Humulus lupulus. The sequence continues at coordinate 215,188,577 of NC_084793.1, forward strand.
ATGGTTGAACCGTCTTACCCTTGCCTTTACCTGCACCACGTAGCACCCGTGAGCCGAGGCCCACCAAGAAAACCATAACATCATAACATATTCAATAACGAGAATCAAATAATTCATAAGACATTAACCAGATATTCAGCAGGATATAACAGGCACAAAATCGGTGACGACAATCAAGGAATTATCAATATATCATCCAAGTAATCAACAAGCCATAAGCATCAAATTAACAATAGTAAAAACATTCATATTCGAAAGTTTATCATAATCATCATACAATACTCAGGGTCGATGCCCTTAGGCCACACCCTCTATTTTGCTCACTGGCTCTGGCTCGCTTAGGCCGAGCCCAATGTTTAACCCACTGACTTCGGCTCGCTCAGGCCGAGCTCAGTGATTATTTAGCTAACCTCAGCTCTCAGTGGCCAAGCCGCGTCCTATGCGCAAATATCAGTTCCGGCACTCTTAGGCCGTTTATTTCATGCTCACATGGCACGTCGTAATCATACAACATTTGTATTCAAATATAGGGAGCCTTAATCCCAACATAGACACACAAACGAGTGCAGTTTTCTTACCTCAGGTCCGAGTGCTTTGGTTAATAAGAACGACCCTCGAGCACGATCCCGTTCCGAGCCCTAGGATACACCTAGTCACAATCCATAAATGGTACTTTGATGACTTTAAATTCTAAAGAAAAATCTCGGGATCAATCCCGCGCTCTCGGGACCTCTAATTCCATCAAACGGGGTGGTGAAATCGTCCCCCGAGCCCCTGAGCAATAACCCTAAAAAGTACCCAAAATCAAGTTTTGAAAGTTGAGTAGCGCTACAGCGCTACCTATTGGATGCTACAGCGCTAGAGTCAGAGACTCTAGCCCACCAAAACGCAGCCTAGCGCTCCCAACCTAGCACTACAGTTCTGACACCAGAATTATGAAATTCTAGGTTTTCTCTTCGACTTTCCCCGAGCCAAAGCTCCAAAAATCCATCCCTCAAGACCTCGAAACCCAAAATTAACCATAAAAATCCACTCTACTCATCAAAGACAACAAAACCTAACCAAGTTTTTCCCAAAAACTCCAACAAACTCCCAAAATCCATATCCAAGCTCTCAAGCCCCAAACACCATAAAAACAAAGTAAGAATTCAAAAAATTCAGAGATAACAGTCAGAATTTTATCTCAGTTGTGACTATCTTCTTACAAGCTTCAACCTCCAATTTCTGAGCTTAAGTCTCAGCTAAATCCTCCCTAGTTCCAGAGCTTCAACTCATCTACAATCCTTTCAAAATCCCAGAATAAACACATGCTCCAAGCTCAAACTACTCAGTGAATTCAAAGTCAGAACCTTACTTGAAATGATGGCCTATGCTTCCCTGAATCTTCTAGATGTCCTAAACTTGCCTTCCCTCAACTTGACCCATCCTAGAACCAACCTAGTTCCCAGCTGAAATTCTGCAGCTCTTCACCTTAGCTCCACAATTGAGAGAGAACAAACCGTGAGGGAGAAGGAGAGAATTCTGGTTATCTCTCAAAGTTTCCAACTTCTTCTTAGTATAACACTAACCTCAAATATTTAATGAGTATATCCCTTAGACCAAAGACCAAGATGCCATTCTAGTGTAACTAGTCCTCAAGTGACTCCTAGGAGTAAAAAGGTCATTTCATTCCCAATTCCAACTAATTCCTCAAATGTTTCTACTATCTACCAATTAATCCCGTCATCCAACTAATTACCAATTATTTACCCAATGTCTAATAATCCCCGATATATTTTCAAAATTCCCGAAAATACCCCCAAGCTCCCCCGAGCCGGGTATAAATCTCCGCCGTGACTATTTCGCCAATTCACTCACTAGGACCGTCTCGAGCCATATACTGCAAATATATCCACATAATAATGTGGTCTCAACAATTTATCACATATAATTACATTTATACCCTTAATGGGCCAAAATTACAAATATGCCCTTATAAGCTTAACAGGGCCCACATGCATATTTAATACTCATAAACATGCATTTAATCATATCCATATAATCATATAATCATGCATGCCACATAATCATGCATTTAATTATTTATTCACATATATATCAATTATGCCCTCCCAGCACACTAATCAAGGCCCTTAAGCCTTATTAGCAATTTTGGGTCGTTACACCCGGGGCGAAGCAGCTCCGCTCGCTTGGAGTTGCAAGCCAACACATCAGAGTGCTAGAAAGTCTCAGGCCATGATAAGCTAGCAGCTCGGATATCTGGCATGTGGATGTGACTGAGCTCCAATAATGCTCAGCCTCGAAGAAACCCTCTTGCAAGGTGGGAATGGAAGTAGCTTGTGAGGTGGAAGGGCGATTTGAAGAATCCTCCATCAATGAGAATGAAAGGGCACCATGCTTGAAGGCACTGGTGACTTTGAGTTTAGGATCAAGTAGGACAGGTCTGATCTCGGGATCCGAATCTAGGTAGATTGCAACCTAGAGTATTTTCCTCTTTCTCTCCTCGACCTCGTCAATTTGGCATCGAAAATGATCTCGGATGTCCTCTTGGTCGCACCTTTCTCGATGCTCGCGTATCAGGCGCTGGTTTCAAGTGAAGGGTGATTCCGGACTGGGAGTTGATGGGGAATAAGGGAAAGCGAGCTCTAACCCCCACCGATTCTCAGAGTTCTGTGACATCTAACAAGAAAGAAAAGGGTGAGGGCCAGGCATGTAGGAAATCACAGAAAAAGTATTTTTGGTTATTCGAGCTCGAAAGTCCGAGATCACAAATTTACCTTAATTGAGACTGAGGTCTCGAAAGGGTAAGATGAACTCGAACTTAAACCCCGACCTATTGTAAAGGTCGGGCTTCGAGCATGTACTCACGCAAGAGAGTGGGGAAGGGGATATCAGTTTTAAGGATCCCGGATTTTAAGGGACAAAGCTGACGGTTACCCAAAAAGGTGATATTTTTGGGATTTGTGAAGTTAAAACCCTAAATCATAACCCCTATTTCTTGGCTTACATGAAACACTATCATTAATCTGAAAACCCCTATTTTTGAATTTTTTGCACTATATCTGGGTTTGAGAACCGTGGTTTCATAAATTTTGAATCAAAAGTTTGTGTAACATCAGATAAACTACTTTGTAAAAGCTAGAAATAGAAACTAGTAAACACATTCATATAGCAGAAATGTACGTAAAGACGTGTGAAAAACAAAATACGAGAGTCAAGAACAGAAACTTACACATAGAAGTTTGTGGGAACAAATAAATCGCCGACTGGAATGTTGATAGCAGGAAGGACTTCACAGAATCGAATATGTTGGAGGTAGATTGTTTCCGTGGTTTGGAGAACATGCGATGAAAATTTGATATAAGAAATGAGGCTCTATTTCTTTGGTGTGAGCTTTTTCCATGAAGAGTGTAAAAGTAAAATGAGGAAGACGAAGTGGGCATATTTATAGACCCCAGGGGATGTCAAGGGTCAGACTAATCTAGGTCAATGGTTTGATTTGGAGTTTAATCCAATGGTTCGGGTGTAAATATGGTAATGGCGGCAAAAAAGAGATACGAAAAGACGTGGGCAGATGAAAAAGTTACTCAAGTACTATGACCGCGCAATCCTTGGCTGACGCGTGTCCACACTCGAGTGTGGTAGGTGGCCCGATTTTCGAAAGTAAAAGTTTAAAAGTTTACTTCTCATAGGATTTGAACTAATACTTTTGAGGGGGAAAATATTACACCCAAATTTTGAGAATAGAAGTTTTCATCTTGAGTCAGGCTCGTAAGGTGTGAGCTCGAAATATGCAAATTAGTCAGGAGATCAACATTAATGAGAATCGAGTTTGACAGTCTCGTTCAATATTAAAACGACGACGTCGTAGGTGGTAAGCTCGAAACCACATGATCTCGAAGGTTCGAGCCAAGCTTGAAGTTACAGTGACATGAGGTCAACACTTGTTTAATTTTCCTGGTCTGTTTGTATTAGCATCACTCAAGAAGGTTCGAGCCTGAATATTGCAAGCTCGGAGGGGACGACCTCGATAAGGATACTTAATCAGACCGAATGGAAGTCAAGCTGGCAAGCTCGTGATGATTTGCTGATCTCAAAGATATGTAAGTCAAACGTGTGAGATTGATGGCCAAGTGTGGACGCGGTTACTGTTTAAAAATCCCTATATCTAAGGGATTTATTGTAATCTGTTAATGAATCTCGAATATCACGAGATTTATTTATATGCATTTAATTGTATTTAATTTGAGATTTGAATAAGAACTCCCTGAAATGTGATGGGAGATATTCTGTAAACCAATCTATAAATAAATTAGATAAATTCATTTGTAGACACACTGAAATTGGCATTGGGAATACTCTGTTAAATTGCTTCCAAAAAAGTTTTGAGAGAATTCCATAGATGATTAACATCGACTCATGGACTAGGCAGATTTTAACTGCTGAACCACGTAAAAAATTGTGTGTTTCCTCTTTATTTAATCTGATTTTTTGTTTAGTGCTCTTCATTTCTAAGTTGACGAAAAACAGCGTCAACAGTCAATTACTAAATCATAATAATTAGTAAATATATAGTAAATAAAAAATGTGAAATTTATAATAATGCACTATTTTTTTATTTTATTTTTTTGCATTGGACATAGTCTAAAGTATTAAAAAGCTTAAGTTCAATATAGTCTCACCATTTGAGAATTATCAATTAATTGACCAATAAACTACTTCAAAATGAAATAAAGATTAATGAGTAATATGTATATATCATATATGCACAAAAATTAAAAATAATCCCATTAATTACTTAAAAATAATTATAAATTAAAAAAATATAAAATAATAATAAAATTATTCAACATTATTTTCAATATTTGGTTAGATTTGTTTTGTTAACTTTTCATTCAGTAGTTGTAATATATGTCATCATCTATTTATACCACAATCAAATAAATATTTGTATATTTATGAACTATATGCATTTACATTATGTATTCTTAAATAATCGTATGTATGTGCTATTTGGAATTTTTATGTAGAGATAAGATATTATTGCAATGTTGTTCATTACTATATAATATGTTCTCAATAAGAACTAATATTCAAGAGCTGGCACACAAGTACAAATTCTAATATAAAAATATTAGGTAAAGTAACGTGTAATGTAGTTTGGTTAGTTATATTTGGAAATTAATAAATTTATTTTTATTATATTTTTTAATTCTCATGTAAATTTTAGATAAATAAACGATACCGTATATTATAAAATAATGACATAAACATATTTAAAAAATAATAATAAAACAAAATACTGTTTATAGTTTTTTTTTAAATATGATAATTTTTTAAATTACAAACTGACATATTTATGTATGTTCAAGGTATAAGATATTCAGTCATAATATTCTTCACGGCACACTTCAATAATTGGAGAAGATGTTTGTTTATTCTTGATAGAAGAGTGATATTATTCTACTTTCTTCTCTAGTTATACAGCCATATTTTTTTTGTATACGTGACACTTATATATAATGTATTTTTCATGTTTGTTATTATTTAATTATATAAATATATATAAGTTAGATTAGGTAATAATAAAAAAGAGTAATGTGTTTTTTAAAATATATATAAATAATAAAAAAAATTGAGATTATGTATTAAATATTATTATAATGATAATATTTTATAATATTTAAATTTATATTGATATAATTATTAAATATTTAGTTTTGTATTAAATATTATTATAATAATATTTTGATTTTATATTAATATAATTATTAAATATCTAATCTACTACATTTTTTAATTATTTTAAAATATACATTCCATTAAATATTTGTAAATTACTCTGTTAAAGTTGACAGAAAAACAAAACTAATAAACTAAGAATCTATTAAATACACATTTTTTTTATAAAGATATATATATATATAATCATAATGTTCTTTTTATTATCACACTATTTAACTCGTCTAATACTATTTTTTACTCAACTTAAATATTTATATTATAATAATATTATAAGTTATTAATAAAATAACGTATTAATATATAATAAAACATAAGGAATGTATTGACATCAATTCTACGAGAGATTATAATATATGTAAAACTAGGCAATATAACGCGGTTATATAATAATTATTATTACAATTATTTTTTGGAAAATAAGATTTTGGTTTTTTTTTTTTAAATTTCAAGATTTTTTATATTTTTTTTTTTTAGAATTTATAACTTAAAGAGTTGTTAACATTTTCACTAAATGAGTAACATAGTATGAATCATGACATTTTGATGTTTGAGAATCATTTATATATTTATATATATATATATTTGTTAATTCATTTTAGACTAACAATGAATATTATATTTAGTAAATAAATAAAAGACTTAATGTAATTCACGATTTGGGAAAAAAAGTTATATGTAGTATTATTTTAATTAAATGAGTTGTGAAACAAATAAGGTAAGCAATAATATTGAAATTAGTTAATACTCATATTTTTTTACTACTATGTTTGTGTAATGAAGTTGATATTGTAATTTACAATAATATAAATATATGTAGCTTCAATATATATATATATATATTGCTAAATATAGAAGTGAACTATGTACAACAACAAGAATGGAGAATTTATTTTATTAAATTATACACCAGTAAAATTTATACCTTATAAGGTAAGAATTTGAAGGACATGAATAAGGAGACTATATCATTTTCTAGAATGAATAGATTTTTTATGAGTGGGTATATTTTATGAGTGGGTATTTCCCGGTGGTGCGATGTGGGAGTGGAATTTGATGTTGGGGGTCGGACCAACCGATCGGGCCTGGACCGATTACCCCGGCGGGACTTATAAGTCTCGCCTTGCCTCTTTCCGACGTTAGCGTCGGTTGTAAGAGGGGGTAGTCAGGCCAAAACCTCTTGAATCTGCTGGTTAGCTTTCGCCAGCTGACTTCTCAGCTATGCATTTTCCATTTCCACCGCCGTGTAAAAATCTGGGTTCGGATTGGGCGGCCGGGGAGCCGAACTTCCAGTGTCGTCTTGGCTTATTGGTTGCTTGCTCGGCCACTGCTGAACCTTAGGGTTCTGATCATCGGACATGGCGGCATGATGGGCCTCCTGCCCATCATGTTGGTCCGCCTTGTTACCATGTCTTGAGCGAGTGACTACCATGGTTGGGTATTTGCGATAGCACCAATCTGACCGGCTCTCAATGAAACCACCAAACTGTTGACGCGGTTCTTCGGCAACAAATAATTAATAGAATAAAGAGCGGGATTAGTGCTAAACAATGAACCGTAATAGATGAATGATCTCAAAATAAAATGATAACATGAATACTTTTTTAGGTGGTTCAAAGGTTAAAATCCTTCTAGTCCACCAGCCAATATTATTGATGTCTCTCTTATATGCTTTGCAGGGTGTTTCTTTGTAGATTAGAATCCAACCCCTTGCAACTCCCAGGGTTTCCATATTTATAGGGAGAGGGCACCTGGGGGTTGGCAAGGGGGGTCATCCTGTGACCTTCTTACCCATCATGTCACTTCTGTGACATTCATGATTAATTCATAAAACCTGACAATGAAGTGTGGTCTAATCAATAAGTAAGGGGGATAATGGGCCGCATGGCCCCACCCAGTCATGGGCGCCTGAACACGCACGTTTATGCTGCGTGTCCGAGAATTCAGGGATGAATCAGACACGTGATGTATGATATATGCACGTTTACATTGCGTGGTTGACTTTATAAGGGGTCAGAGGCGCCAACTCAAGCTCGCACCTCGAGCTTGATGTACTCTCAGCTCATGATGTCATACTTCTGACCCGACTCAGTAATCTCATTAAGCCTTTAGTTACCTCGAGCTAAAGAGGTAGGACCTGGTAACAGAAGCTCCAGGTACGTGGCATCCACGTGGCTAATATAATTATGCCATTTCTCAGTTTGCTAATAGCCCGTGGATATTTAGGGCGTACATTTGCCCCCCAAGCCCCTGCTCGTGGCACACGACGTCACCTGGGACCACAGTGGGGTCTTTTATGCTTATTTGTGGACTCTTCACATTCCGCCCATTACGCTTGTATCGGAGAGGGTAGCTTCCAGCTCCTCCATGGAGGATATGCTGTACCACTGCTGGGTCTTCAACCCGGAAGGTGACTTCTCCTTTCTGGAGCCGGACGCGTGGGAGTCCTTCTTGGAGAAGTTCAAGGCTCGCCTTCAACAAGTGGCGCCCTCCGAGACCAGGGAGACTTCCACGGCCACCGAGCAGGATGGCGAGGGGGCGACCTCATCAGAGCGGCCTGGCGGGGCATAGGACTTTTCTTTTTCTTTTTATCCTCAACACATTTTTTTTTGTAACTTAATATTATGAGGTCTTCTGACCTCGAGACAATTGATTTCTTCACCTTTATCTTAATTGATGTACATATTTTTGCCTCTATCTTGTTTCTCCTCTATGCATTTGGTAATAATCTTAGTTTTTTGTTGGTGTTGTGATTGGCATCTTATGCTTTTCTAGGAAAAAACATGCTAATCAATCTTGAACCAACTTCTAAGACAAGTCATGGTTGTATCCAAGACATTAATTTAAAAACATAGTTCGCGTTAATTTTTTATCGATATCTCGTGCTTTTTAGGAAAAACATCGATCAATCAATTTGAACTAACTTCTAAGTTTTAGGACCTGGTTGAATCCAGGACATTAATTTTGAAAACTTAGTTCGGGTTAATCATTTATTGATATCTCGTGCTCTTTAGGAAAAACATCGATCAATCAATTTGAACTAACTTCTAAGTTTTAGGACCTGGTTGAATCCAGGACATTAAATTTGAAAACTTAGTTCGGGTTTATCCTTTATTGATATCTCGTGCTCTTTAGGAAAAACATCGATCAATCAATTTGAACTAACTTCTAAGTTTTAGGACCTGGTTGAATCCAGGACATTAATTTTGAAAACTTAGTTCGGGTTAATCCTTTATTGATATCTCGTGATCTTTAGGAAAAACATCGATCAATCAATTTGAACTAACTTCTAAGTTTTTAGGACGACTTGGTTATATCCAGGATATAGCTTAGTTTGCGTTAATCCTTTATCGATATCTCGTGTTTTTTAAGAAAAACATCGATCAATCAATTTGAACTAACTTCTAAGTCTTTAAGATGACCTGGTTATATCCAGGACATATGCCCCCCAAGTAATTAGGAAAGGGTCTTTCATGGTTACTTGACATTACATCCACAAATATACACAATAATGAAAAAAGATTTAATTTTCATTACTTAATAAACAAAAGATGGCCTTTCTGATTAAGCCTTAAAAAGGTATCATTGATAATATTTCTTCAAATGGATAGCGTTCCGAGTTCGTGGGACTGCTTCTCCATTAAGCCGAGCTAACTTGTAGGTTCCTTCTTTTATGACCTCAGTTATTTGGTAGGGCCCTTCCCAGTTCGGCCCCAATACTCCGTCTTTGGGATCCTTACTGGCTAAGAAGACTCTTCTGAGGACCAGGTCGCCAATGCCAAAGGTGCGTTTTCTGACCTTTGAGTTGAAATAACGAGTGATCTTTTGCTGATAATGCGCGAGCTGTAGCTGTGAATCTTCTCGTCTTTCATCAATCAGGTCGAGGGACGCGCAGAGCAATTCGTGATTGCGGTCTTGGTCAAATGCCTGGACTCTATGTGAGGCTACCTTTACTTCGACAGGAAGGACTGCCTCACTCCCAAAAGCTAGGGAGAAAGGAGTATGACCCGTCGGCGTTCGATGTGAGGTCCGGTATGCCCATAGTACCTGGGGGAGATGTTCTGGCCAGACTCCCTTGGCTTCATCAAGTCTTTTCTTAAGGCTTGCCTTAAGCGTTTTATTGACGGCCTCGACCTGCCCATTCGCCTGGGGATAGGCCACGGAGGAGAAGTTTCTTTTTACAATGTCGTGCCTCTCACAGAATTCGGTGAAGAGGTCGCTGTCGAACTGCGTTCCATTATCTGTATGATCTTCTTTGGCAGCCCGAATCGGCAGACAATGCTTTTGACCACGAAGTCGAGGACTCTTTTTGAAGTGATTGTTGCCAGGGGCTCTGCTTCTGCCCACTTGGTGAAGTAGTCAATAGCCACCACCGCATAACGTACCCCTCCCTTTCCAGTAGGGAGGGCGCCAACCAAGTCAATTCCCCAGACCGCGAATGGCCACGGGGACGAGATCATCTTCAGCTCGACTGGGGGAGCTCGGGCAATTGTGGTGAATCGCTGGCATTTGTCACATTTTTTAACATAGGAAATCGAGTCTTTTGATAGAGTGGGACAGTAATATCCTTTCCTCAAGATCTTCAGGGCCAAGTTTTACCCCCAGTGTGATCTCTGCAAAACCCCACGTGCACTTCCTGCAAAATGGTCTTCGCTTCGCCTGGCAGAACACATCATAAGAGAGATAGAGAGTGTCCACGCCGGTATAATATCCCATCTACCACTGTATACCTTGGAGCCTGGTAAAGTACTCGGGTTGCGTCATTACGCTCTTCAGGTAACTTTCCTGCTGTGAGATATTCAAGGATGGGGGTCATCCAGGTCGGTCTGGCGTCGATCATCTTGACCTCCGCCCCGACTTCCTCTATGCTTGGTTTCTCCAAGAACTCTACCGGCACTAACCCCAGAGTCTCCGCCTCCCCGGAGGTAGCGAGCTTTGCGAGTGCGTCCGCGCTGGCATTCTGCTCCCGAGGTATCTGCTCAATTGAGCCTTGCTCGAATGCAGACAACTCGCTCTTTACCTTGGCCAGGTAAGCAGCCATCTTGGTTCCCCGTGCTTGGTACTCACCTAGCACTTGGTTTACCACGAGCTGGGAATCGCTGTAACACTGAACGGAGCTGTCCTTCAGCTCCTGGGTCACCCTAGCCCGGCCAGTAAAGCCTCGTATTCAGCCTCGTTGTTGGACACTTTGAATCCAAATCTCAACGCCGAGTGGAATCGATGTCCTTCTAGGGATATCAAAATGATTCCAGCCCCAGAGCCATTCTTGTTAGATGAGCCATCTACGAAGAACTTCCATGAAGCCTGGACTAAGGTGGCCTAGGTTGAATCGTCCACAGGATCTTCTCGGAATCCTGTGCATTCTGCCACAAAATCAGCCAGGGCCTGGCTTTTTATTGCAGTTCACGGTGTGTACAAAATCTCGAACTGGCTGAGCTCAATAGCCCACCTCAGCAGACGTCCCGATGCTTCAGGTTTTTGCAAAACCTGCCTTAAAGGTTGATCGGTTATGACATGTATTGAGTGGGACTGAAAATACGGTCTGAGCTTTCGGCAGGCCGTAATGAGACAGAAAGCCATCTTTTCCATCAACGGATATCGGGACTCAGCTTCGAGAAGTCTCTTGCTGATGTAATAGACTGGCTTCTGAGACCGGTCTTCTTCTCTGACTAATACGACACTAGCTGCATCTTCTGTGACAGCTAGGTAAAGGAAAAGAGGCTCTCCTGTCATTGGTTTGGACAATACGGGTGGCTCAGATAAATGTGCTTTTAGGTCGCAGAAGGCACGCTCGCACTCCTCGGTCCATTCGAACTTCTTATTCCCCCGGAGCAGGTTGTAGAATGGCAGACACTTGTCGGTAGATTTATAGATAAACCGATTAAGGGCCGCCACCCTTCCTGTCAGGCCTTGAACGTCCTTTCGCGACTGAGGTGAGGGCAGCTCGAGCAACGACCTGATCTTATCGAGGTTTTCCTCGATTCCTCTGGTATTGTCAATGAAACCCAGGAATTTCCCTGATGCGACCCTGAAAGTGCACTTCTGCGGGTTAATCCTCATGTCGTATTCTCTCAGTATCTTAAAGCATTCCTCCAGGTCGGAAACATGGTTATCGGCAGTTTTTGACTTGACCAACATGTCGTCAACGTACACTTCCATGTTCTTCCCGATCTGGTTGGAAAACATCCTGTTTACCAACCTCTGGTATGTAGCTCCAGCGTTCTTCAGCCCGAATGGCATGACCTTGTAACAATAAACGTCAGTTGGGGTCATGAAGCTAGTGTGCTCCTGGTCCGCTGGATTCATGGCGATCTGATTATAGCCTGAATATGCATCCATAAAGGACATTAGCTCGTGCCCCGCCGTGGCATCCACCAATTGGTCGATCCTCGGTAAGGGGAAGCAGTCTTTGGGGCAAGCTTTGTTCAGATCGGAGAAGTCGATGCAGGTCCGCCATTTCCCGTTGGGCTTCGGGACCAACACAGGATTGGCGACCCAGATCGAAAACTTAGCCTCACGGATAAAGCCGCACTTTAAGAGACGGGCTACTTCCTCTTCTAGTGCTTCATCTCGGGTTGTTCCTAGGCGCCTCTGTTTCTGGGATTTCGCAGGCACGCTTTTATCCAGATGGAGGGTGTACATGATGACGCTCGGACTAATCCCCACCATGTCCTCATGAGACCATGTGAACACGTCCAGGTTCTCCTGTAGGAACTTAATCAGCTCTGCCTTCCTTTCGTCACATAGATTTTTCCCGAGCTTTATCATCCGCAAAGGATTCTATGGATCGATATTTACCTCCTCGAGCTCTTCGATAGCTTGGAGCTTGGATTTATCCTTGCCTATTCTGGGGTCGATATCATCCCCTAAGATGATATTTTACCCTTCGGCACTCTGAGGTTTTTCAATCTCAGGACTAGGCACGAGTTCCTGAGATTCCTCTTTTCCACCTTGGACGGTCATCCTTAACTGCCAGGTTTTTAATTTTCCTTTCATAGAAATGATGTAGCATTCCCTGGCAGCGAGTTGATCACCACGGACCGTGCATATCCCCGTGGAAGAGGGGAATTTTAGCGCGAGATGGCAGATGGAGGTAACGGCTTCAAACGTTATTAGTATAGGTCGACCCAAAATGGCATTGTATGCGGCAGGACAATCGATGACCACAAACTCGAGGAGTTTCGAGACTGTCTGAGGTCCCTCTCCCAAGGTGATCACCAGCTCGATCGTTCCTATTGCCGCCGATCCTTCTCCAAAGAATCCGTAAAGCATCATGGAGGTGGCTTACTGCTCGGTGACAGATAAACCCATCTTTTCCAGCGTGGACCAGAACAGTAGGTTTACCGAGCTCCCATTATCGACCTGCACTCTCCTAACCCTCCGATTAGTGAGCTGCACGATTACGACCAGAGGGTCGTTATGAGGGAACTGGACGTGGCTGGCATCTTCTTCAGTAAATATGATTGGTTGCCTCTCCAATCATTGCTGCTTCGGTAGATGTTGCTCAGGGACGAACTCCAGTCCATTGTGAGCCTTAAGTTCGTTGACATATCTTTTTTGGGCACCTCTGCTCGTGCCAGCCAAATGGGGACCTCTAGAGATCGTGGAAATCTCTCCTCCTATCACGGGAGGAGGGACGTCCTGATCTACCCGAGATCCGGGCTGACTAATCGGGACTTCCGGAGCTGGATGACTGGCAGGAACTCTATTCTATGCATACTGAGCCAAGGGTCCGGCTCTGATGAGAGTCTCGATCTCATCCTTCAGGTGCCTACAATCATCGGTATTGTGGCCAATGTCGTTGTGGAACCGACAAAACTTAGAAGGGTCTCGCTTACCCTTCTAGTGCTTTAACGGTTCCGGCTTCTTCCAGGGGAGGCGAGCAGAATTTGCTAGGAAGATGTTCTCTCTAGAGTGTGTGAGCTCGGTATAAGTCGCGTAGACCGGCTTGAATTTTTCTACGGACTTGTTCTTCTTTGGGCCGTGCCGATTGCCCTCGCTGCTCCCCTTTCTCTTGCCTCCACCAAACTGGTTATTCTGTGTAATGGTTTGGGTCGCTGTCACGACCTCCATTCCCACTCCAGTGGGCTGTTCAGGGGCCTAGTTGGTTCCCGCGGCTGATGCTCGCGCCTCCTCCAGATTTATCCATCCCTGGGCCCTATTTAGGAATTCATTTATGGTGCTGACTCCCTTCCTTTGTATCTCTTCCCAGAGTCCTCCTCCGATGAGGATCCCGGTCCTCAAAGCCATGAGCTTGGAGCTGTCATCTGCGTCTCTGGCCCGAGCAGCGACGTTCGTGAATCTGCTCATGTAAGCCTTCAGAGGCTCATCGGGTTGCTGCCTTACGTTTTCCAGGGTATCGGCCTTGACACTGGCAGCCTGGGAAGCTCGGAATGCTCTCTTGAATTCAGCAGAGAAAGCTTTCCACAAGCTGATTGACTGCTTCTTACTCTGTTTGAACCATTGTCTGGCCGACCCAGTCAAGGTGGAAGGAAATATTAGACACCTCAGCTTGGGACCAATGTTGCGGGCCATCATCAAGGTATTGAACATACCCAGATGATCTGATGGATCCTCGTCTTCATTGAATTTGGACAAGTGCGGCATACGGAAACTAAGTGGATATGTCGTTGCTGCTATGCTGGGAGCAAAGAGCTCAAGTTCGTCCCCTGAATCATATTCATCTTTTTCTTTTTTCTGATAGGAGCTTCCTCATCAGCTCCTCCATTTGAGCCAGACGCTCAAGGGTTTTGTCCTGACTTCCTTGGTTGTTCCGGGGCTGTTCAACAGCTCCGGATCCATTGTACGCGTTTGGCTGGTTATTATCCCTCCTATCTTGAGATAGGTTGTATGGGACGTTCCCGCTGTCACGTACTTCAGATAGGTCTTCCCATTGGCGAGTGAGGCTGTCGTTTCCAACAGGGTCTCCTATTCGAGAGTTTAGGCGATCTCGAAGGTCGTCTCTAGGGGCGGCCTGAGGACTTTGCGCCGAGCTCAAGCGCTAGCGCAGGTCTCTGCCGGATAGATCACTTCGACGGCTATCGGTCCAATAGCTTCCATTTGAGAAGCTCGGGGCCCGTCGCTGAGGACGAGGATCCGGGACTTATTTAGGCGCCCGGATACGATGGGAAGGCTCGGCAGAAGGAGGATTTCTCCTGCTGCTCCCATGAGCCGGAATGTCTCGGGCTGGCCGGGGAAGAGACGGGTATCTTATTGGTGAAGGAGGATGCCTGACCAGGGATGCGATCCTAGTCCCGACAGGGCGGATCAAGTTAGGTCGCGGCTGCTCCGCTCTACCATCCTCCACTTCCTACGCTCGACGGTCTGAGCGGGGCGCAGGATGGCCGGCCGGGGCGGACTGTCGCTGTGAGCCCTCCCTGGATCTCCTTCGCGAGTTTCCTCGAGCCCTCCTAGGTGCGCTCGAGGGCGGAAGTGAGCTGGGAGTTGAGGTCCGGACAAATCAGCTATATTGTTGCTCGGCCCTAGGTAGTTCCTCAAAAGTGGTTTCCCAGTGGTGCGATGTGGGAGTGGAATTTGATGTTGGGGGTCGGACCGACCGAATGGGCCTGGACCGATTACCCCGGCGGGACTTATAAGTCTCGTCTTGCCTATTTCCGACGTTAGCGTCGGTTGTAAGAGGGGGTAGTCGGGCCAAAACCTTTTGAATCTGCTGGTTAGCTTTTGCCAGCTGACTTCTCAGCTGTGCATTTTCCATTTCCACCGCCGTGTAAAAATCTGGGTTCAGATTGGGCGGCCGGGGAGCCGAACTTCCAATGTCATCTTGGCCTATTGGTTGCTTGCTCGACCACTGCTAAACCTCAGGGTTCTGATCATCGGACATGGTGGCATGATGGGCCTCCTGCCCATCACGTTGATCCGCCTCGTTGCCATGTCTTGAGAGAGTGACTACCATGGTTTGGTATTTGCGATAGCACCAATCTGACCGGCTCTCAATGAAAGCACCAAACTGTTGACGCGGTTCTTCGGCAACAAATAATTAATAGAATAAAGAGCGGGATTAGTGCTAAACAATGAACCGTAATAGATGAATGATCTCAAAATAAAATGATAACATGATTACTTTTTTAGGTGGTTCAAAGGTTAAAATCCTTCTAGTCCACCAGCCAATATTATTGATATCTCTCTGATATGCTTTACAGGGTGTTTCTTTGTAGATTAGAATCCAACCCCTTGCAACTCCCAGGGTTTCCATATTTATAGGGAGAGGGCACCTGGGGGTTGGCAAGGGGGGTCATCCCGTGACCTTCTTACCCATCATGTCACTTCTGTGACATTCATGATTAATTCATAAAACCTGACAATGAAGTGTGGTCTAATCAATAAGTAAGGGGGATAATGGGCCGCATGGCCCAACCCAGTCGTGAGCGCCTGAACACGCACGTTTATGCTGCGTGTCTGAGAATTCAGGGATGGATCAGACACGTGATGTCTGATATATGCACGTTTACATTACGTGGTTGACTTTATAAGGGGTTAGAGGCACCAACTCAAGCTCGCACCTCGAGCTTGATGTACTCTCAGCTCATGATGTCATACTTCTGACCTGACTCAGTAATCTCATTAAGCCTTTGGTTACCTCGAGCTAAAGAGGTAGGACCTGGTAACAGAAGCTCCGGGTACGTGGCATCCACATGGCTGATATAATTATGCCCCTTCTCAGTTTGCTAATAGCCCGTGGATATTTAGGGCGTACACATAGACCTTCTGTTTGATTTAGATTTCTAAGGAGCATTATAGGAGCACCTTCCTTATGTCGCATCTCATGATTAGGGATGCCATTAAATTTCAAACCATGCAAAAATTCAGCTGGATACAAAAGATCTTCATCATTTGTCTTTACACTTGCTGTGCATATATTGTTTGAGCTAAAACATGTTCTCCCTTCACCTGGTATAATATTCATAATCATCTCATTTAGTTCATAGACCATTTCATTTTTTGGTATTAGTATTGCTCTTTCTGTCAAATATGCAGGATCGTTGTTCTTTTGTGAAAGTGATGCGTAGATAACTTTAACTATGGATTTCATTAGATCTTGAGATGGATTTATGGCGATATCAGAAGGAAGCTTAATTAATTGTCTATCAATGCCATCATATAATGAACCATCTCCAATCTGCAACATCCATTTGTCAAAAGAAACTATTTTAGCAGCCTCAAAACCAGTCAAGCTTCCATTATAGAGCCTCATATTTTGGTTGAGCTCATATATTTTGAAAAATGGCCACAAATATGACGAGTTAAGAGAAGCATCGACAATATCATCTCTTGTACCTTTTGGGACAACTTGTAATATTTGTCGGAAATCACCACCACATACTATTGTAAGTCCTCCAAAAGGTTTGTGTAACGACCCCAAATTCGCTATTTAGGCTTAAGGGCCTGGAGTAGTGTGCCTGGAGGGCATAATGGGATTCTGTGTATGACTTTTATGAATTTAATGCATGATTATGACTTATTGCACGTTATATGACTATCTGATGATTTGAGATGCATGACTATGTGAATTAGTATGCATATAGACCTGATTGTCTTAGAATGAGCATGATTGTAATTTGGCCATTTTAGAGCACAACTGTGATAATTGTACTATGTGAATTGTGCCATGTGAGGTGGTGTTTTTATCAGGATGCACGCATCGAGACGGTCCTAGTGAGCCATTTAGTCTAAAAGTCACAACGGGATGTTGTACCCGGCTCGGGAGGAGCCTAGGGGTACTTCGGGAATCTTATAATTTGAGTTGAGAATGAGTGGTTAGTTATTGGTAATTGGGTAACCTGGGTAACCGTTTGCAACTGTTGTGGGTAACAAGTTTTAAGATAGAAAGTGGTAGAATTGAAATGAAAGTGTAAAGACTTGAGTGCCCTTGAAGGTTTAGCTAAGAAGGATTAGTAGGATGGGGTAATTTGGTCTTTTGGCAAGGCAAATAGGCAAGTTTCAACTGGGTATATGGGGTATACGGTTTGGGCATTGGATCATTTAGTGTTTTGATAAAATAAGAAGAAAAGGAAAAGAAGAGGAGAGAAAGGCTAGGGCAAGCAAAAGAAGAAGAAGAAGAGAAGGAGAAGTGGGAGTCTAGGAGGAAATCAAGGAAGCTTTGTGTGGATTCTCCATTTGAGGTAAGGGTTTTATACATAGTTAAGTTTGGGTTTTGTTTTGATTTGAGGAATTTAAATGCCTAAGTTAAGCATTGTGGAGTTTTGGGTTAGTTGCTGAAATTTAAGATCAAAGGTGTGGATCTTGGGTGTGATGATGTTTTGATCTTGCTTTTAGAGTCTATAGGTTGTTAGATTGCTCATTTGAGGTTTGGAATTGAGTTTTGGGGTTGAGATATGCGTTTGGGTCGGATTGGAGGTATTTTGGATGAAGGAATTGAAGGTGAAAAACCCAGAAATTCTGGGTTCGCGATGGAGCGCCGTGGCCCTGTTCTTGGGCGCCGCGGTGCAAGGATGTTCTAGTCAGGGGTGGCTCTCTGTCTTGCTGGGCGCCGCGGCCCTATTGGGCTGGGCGCCGCGGCCCTCTTGGGTAGAGCCGCGGCGCTAGGCCATTTTCTGGGCATTAAAGTTTTCAATTTTTGGGCTTTTGCTCCGGGGGTTCGGGGGATGTACCCAATGTTTTGCTTTAGGAATTTGGGGGTCCCGAGTGTACGGGATTGGTCCCGGGAAGTGGTTTTGGGCTTGGTTAGTATTAAAAGTGTTTCATGTGTGTTGTGACTAGGATTTTGGGGAGGCTCGTGCTAGTGGACCGTGCTCGTGACCGTGGTGCATCGGAAAGCAAGGGATACAGGTAAGAAAACCCTAACACCCGGGATTAGGGCATAGGCCCACTGTGTGATTGCAGGGCACGGCCCTAGATTGTATTGTGTGCGAATGTGTAATCTTAGATAAATTATTGTATGTTCGAATGGTTATTTCTGAATGTGTTATATGTGTGATTGTAATGGAATGAACGGCTAAGGCCGAGAGCGGGGTAGGCCGGGTACGGCAGCGGGGCCGGAAGTAACGCTCAGCACATGGGATGCTATAGCGAGGGTGGGACCCAAGGGATACATGAGTTATCCTACGGTAATGACCGAGACCCCAAGCTTTGGTAAGGCCTCTGGGGCGGCATGGTCGTGCTTGTTTAAATTGATGATTTTCCTATTTATTAGTGAATTATGCCAGTGATATTATTTGCATATGTTATGTGCTATTTGGATTTTCTTGCTGGGCTTCGGCTCACGGGTGCTCCGTGTGGCAGGTAAAAGCAAGGAGTCAGTCAACCGGCCATGAGTATGGAGAGCATGGGAGCAGCGCGTACATGTTCGGCCTGCCCGACTGCTTTGGTTGGGGGCATTTTGTAAATGGCTGTATTAACCCATTCTTTTGATAGTTAACCTGGTGTAAATCTATTTTTGAGTTGTAAATATTTTGTAAACCTTATGTTGGGATCCCAGATGTTAAATACTTAACGTTTTCAATGAAACTAAACATTTTCAAAGAGTACAGCCTTAAATTCTGATTTATTCACACTTTTGGTTTTAGAAACCACTTAGAGTCAGTCAAAAGCACGATTTCTATCTTTAAACTCACTATGTAACGGCTCTAAGGTTGTAGGGCGTTACAGTTTGTTAGAGCTATTTTCAAACCTTGTTTTTAGAATATCTCTTAAGGTCTTATCCAAAGCTTCAAAGCAGAAATTATTTGCCATAGGTGCTTCATTCCAAATGATCAAAGAAGTTTTCACAAGAAGTCCAGCTACCAGGGTGCCTTGTCGAATTTCACAAGTTGACTCTGCTGTAACATTCAAGGGAATATGAAATCGTGAATGAGTTGTCCTACCATTAGGCAATAACAAAGCAGCTATGCCTGAAGTTGCTACAGGCAAGACTATTTTTTATTGTGATCTGAGCTTTGCAGTAATTGTATTCCATAAAAATGTTTTACCAGTACCACCATGTCCATTGATAAAAAATAAATTGCCTTGTTCATTCTCTACTGAATGTATTATTGCTTTATAAGCTTATTTTTGGCAAGGATTTAGAGCAGCAAATGATTTCTCATGCAATATCTTTAATTGATCTCGGTCATAATCAAGCTCTTCATTAACCAATCTATTACCCGAGTCTCTTATCAAAGATGGATTAGGCAGGGGCATTCCATCTATATCTTTCAAACTTTTTCCCATCTTCAGCATGATACTTTCAATCTCGAACAATGTGTATGCTTCAACTTGTTGTTCAGTTAACTTAAGATCATTAATTCTAAATCTCTTCCTTTGCAATGACGTTATGTCTTCTGACAATGCAATATAATTATATTTCCAAAGTTGTGATGCATCAAAAACCTGACAGTGAATGAGTATCGTGATGAAAAGATGTCTTAATTCTTTTCCAGTTGCCCATATTGCAGCTTCAGTCAAGCAATCTATGCACTCTTTATCATCGTCTAACAATCCCAAAGCATAGCATGCACCTTTAAAATTAGGATATATCACCCCATTTATTATTCTAATACTTTCATAAGAAGTTCTCCCTTTGACAAAATTTAACAACATTGTCAACTAGAAGCGTTCTCCAGTCGAAGGATGCGCGAAGTAAATTCTTCCAATTGCCAATCCATTTTTTCTCCTAGTCCATGTTTTCTCCTTTGAATTCCAAACCCAACTTATAGGGAAATCCGAATAAGTTAGCTCTCGTGCATCATCATAATTCTTGTTTGCCTCCAACCATTGAGTGAACTTTGTTTTTTCTATTCCAGGTATGCAAACAACATTTTCAACACATTTGTTTTCTTCGAATATTACTGTGTGCTCTCTAGGTAAATAGAATGGTAATCTTTCAACTGCTGGCTATCTGTAATGTATGTCAAATTGGAATATTCTCCAGCAAGCTTCAGTTGCCGAGATATATCTGCAATCCAAATATGTTTTATCTCATCTATTTCTTTGGCAGTGTCAATAGATTCCATTGTTGCAGTAGTTCTGTCAGGCCCTTTATGAACATATTTGAAAAGGTATTTTAGTGATCTAGAGTAATTGCAAACCTTGACATTAATATGTGCATCAAATTTGACAATCAAATTCCTGTGATAATGGACTACATATCGATTATCTAACAGGACACCTTTCTTTTCGACATGAATACCTGTATTTCTCCTTTTGTAGACTGGAAAGCCATCTGTGTCGATGGTCGTTTGATCATTGAATATTTTTGGAAAATGTTTTGTGCACCTATCTTGCATCATACATGGAGAGTTTGAATTAAGTTTTCCACAAGGTCCATGAATCATAAATTTATTGACGGCATTATAACCATCAGGATCAACATTTAAGTCTGGGATTTCCGCGCTTATTATATTATCAATATGGTCTGCTGAAGGATTTTTCAATGTCGAATGCAAGAAAAGTAGTATGTGTGCATGAGTCAGTCCTCTTTTTTGGAACTCAATTGTGTATATACCTGCGACAACATAGATAAAACTTAAAATTTAGAAATTTTGGTGGGAATTGTGAAATTATTGTTGGTAAAAACATTTTTCACAAACAATTGAGTTGAGTTCGTTGTGGATACATATGTGAAATAAACTTACATGCGATTATCTTTCCAAATGGTTGTTCTTTTTTCAGATTGTTCATTAGTTGGAATAGCTTTATCTCAAATACTCTGCATATGATATCGACCCGATTGTTATCATCTTTTTGGCCTATTAAATGGATCATGTCATTTATTTCTAGCCACTTTGGGTTGCAAGTGAAAGTAAGAAATAAATCAG
The DNA here is from genome assembly GCF_963169125.1 of Humulus lupulus. NCBI lineage: Eukaryota > Viridiplantae > Streptophyta > Magnoliopsida > Rosales > Cannabaceae > Humulus > Humulus lupulus. Next base: position 215,210,092 of record NC_084793.1, read on the forward strand.
GATATCCTGCCCATTTACAAAGTGCCATAGCATCTTGATAATTTTGTACTCTATATCATGGTCCCCCAGTGTGTGACGAAGGAAAAATAATTGATTTCCCCACTTTTGAGCAATCTGAATCACCACGATGAATAGCGTCCATTAAACCAGAAAAAAGGTTTGATCTGAGTTTTTTTTTAGTTATTTCGTATCCAACGAAATCTTTCTTCTTCAATTTCCATGTAAGAATCAACTATATATTGTTGCAGTAGTCTACTAGATCGAATAAGAGTATGACCCTCATTTAATCTTTGCTGCAACCTAAAGCAATAATGTTGCCTCATTGTCAACTTTTTCCTTTTAAAAGAGCTTTCAGTTACGTCTCTAAAAAGGTATCCCAAGTCTATATCCATTTTCACCATAAGGGTGTATTAATGGGTACTTCATAGACATGAAACTTGGATGCAGATCTATGATTCTTTGAATTCCTTTAGTTCGGTGCTCTACAATAACATCACGTTCGAAGTTCACTTCACTGAAATCACCAACAATTAAGCCTTCTACTTCAGATGATGTTGGCATATTATATTGACGACCATCTGTTGTCCTGCTACTTAGGAGTCGTAAACGAAACGTAGATTATGGTTGTGCTTTGAATCTATCCCTTGCCATTCTAAAGGATTTGACCAAATTATTATGCTGATCCAACATTTGAGATAATTCATGAACGATTTCATGTTCAATCTCTATCTTCCTCCCGTGTCTTAGTAGTGTATCCATTCAGTTTCCTATCTCATTTTCAGTATCATATATATATAGTTGAGCAAACTGTGGTTTTTTCCCAACTTCTAGCAACAAAGAACCAATGCGATGATAATTCTTACTACTCATCCGAAAAATATAAGGACTTGTTGATTGATTGATAGACGTATCAACTCGGCCACCCATTGATGTGAATGCAAACATGGAGTTATAAGCTCTTACATTTTTCAAAATTTAAACCCTTTTTGTCCAGATTCTGGTCCTAAGAGAAATTTAAGTAAAGGGGGTGCTTCTTTCAATAATGGTATCTGCACACCGTCTTCCCAGACAACAAAATGTGAATTTGGGATGTGAGACCTTTTGTGTTTTCTTTGTCCGTTCCTCATACCATAAAATGGCACCACCATATTGGCATGTGTATGAAGGGATTCCAAAATTCCAAGGTGTTGTATAATGAGCTGTCAATTGAACAAATAATAATATATTAACAAATAAAGGATGTAATTTCGTCCAACTGAATATGGTAAGAAAAGTATTATAATACATCTTTTATCCTCGAACTGGACAAGATTAAGTCCATGAACGGTAACTTGTTGTTTGAGCTTTTCAATTTCTTCATTTGCGTCCTCATCATTGGACCGAATTATAACTATATTACCAATAAAACATATGTTACATAAATATACTAATATTATCATTAGTTCTACATGTAGTTTTATGTAAAGAGGTATCATTATTTGAGCTTGCACCATCTAGTGAGAAGTATGTGGACTCATGTATGTTTTCATTGAAAGAGAAGCACACTCTTTTTACTTGTCCATGTTGAACTGCAAAATTTTATAATTCCAAAAACAAAGAATAGGTTAATAATTTCTAATCTTAGAAGCATTAATAATAATTAACAAAACTCAACAAAAGTAAATATCAATGTACCTGTATGAAGTATGTGTTTTCCTTTATTTATTTTTTTTTATTGTTTTGATCATTATGTAATGATTTATTATTTTCATTTGTAGTTGTACCATGTGATTGGAGGAGATTCCCACCTGAAACATATTACAAACATGTATTAATATACATTTAAAAAATGTTTATATTTATAATAAAGATAATATTTTTTTTTAATTGTAAGTAGGAATAAAAAAAATTATTATGGAGAATAACTTACAGTTTGATTGAAGCAATCCAGTGTCACTTCTAATGTTGTCCAACTTCATAAATTTTATGAAAAATTTCACAACTTGAAGGGTCAAGATGATTCTCTTATTTAAATCATGTGTTGTAATTATCTTGGATAATTTGAATTTTTCGCTTCAACCTTGCGTGTTTGCATATAGTTTTTTGAATGATAGGTAAGTCATCATTTATAGTATGATACTGGACATTTAAGGCATATCTCTTGAGTTTTAATTTTTGAATCCTTTCGTGTCAAGCTAAAGATGAAAGTTGATATTGCAATAAAGAAATTTGTTGTAGAACATTGCTTAAGTGACCACAATCTTTTTATAATGGCATAAATCAATTCCATGTACTCTGTTCCCTCACCCAAGAAAAAAAAGTTGAAAATTGGTGAAAAATGAACAAAAAAATTAAAAAATAGTGTCATTCAGCATGGAAACTATACAAGTGAGAATCAATAAATGCTACAAATTTTTTTAATGCATATTACTAAATTTGATGAAATATTTTGTCAATCTAGCTAATTATAAATATTATATTTAAGCAGACAATAATAGTAATTTGTACAATATCTTATTAGTACTTGAAGAATGAGAACTTTGTTGTTTCCTCTTCATAGTACTGTGTTGATTGCTAAAATTAGAACTATCCTAAGTAGATTGTATTATAATTAAATAACATGAAAATAGTTCATTAGGAAAACTGGTTACGCAAATTAAAAGTGACAATATGTAAAAGCAATAGTAGTAATAATAATTGAAAAAGAATTATTATAATTTTGCAAAATTAAAAAGAAGAGGAGGAGTGAAGAAGAGAGTGTTAGCCACTAAATAATACCTTGAAAGAACTTTAAGAAGAAGAAAAGAAGAATGAAAGAGGCTTTGAGATTTGAGGCTTGTTGCTTTGCTATAAATATATGTAAACTCTAGTAAATAATGCATAAAAAGGACTTGGGCATTATGTTTAAAAGAAATTAGAGTAGAAGAAAATATGAGAGTTATAGAGAAGGTTTAGAATATATATATATATAAAATCATGAAGATATATTTATATATAATAATTCAATGGTAAAAAAATCAACATATGGTTACACCATAATAATATCATGTACTTCATATTTGAGATATTTATGATAAATAGTGCTTAGTTTTTGTCACCGAAACTAATTTATATAAAAAAAAATCAATGTGTAACCGGTAATCTAATTTATAGATTTTTCTAATTTGTTAACATATATTAATAAAAAAACTCAATGTGTAACCACGTTATTTATTTTTTAACATATATCTAGCTAAGCAGAAAAATAAAATGAAATTTGAGGAACCTTTAATTCGAGATGGTCAAAGGATTGCTCAGGTTGATTTGGAGGAGATAGAAGTTGAAACTTCCTTCTGGAACTCAGCAGTGGTATGTATGGTCCTTGGAGCTAATCCTCCCTTTGCTGTGTTTGAGGGTTTTATTAAGAGAATTTGGGGTAAATTAGGTATTGAAAGGATTGCTCGATTGAATGCTGGATATAATCTTATAAAATTTAGGGATGAAGTTACTCGAGATTTGGTGTGGGAAGCTGGAGTTGTCCATTTCGATAGGAAACCAGTTATCTTGAGACCATGGTCTACTGATCTAGATGCAATGAGGTTAGTGAAATATGTTCCTGTTTGGGTTAGATTGCCTGGACTTGGGCTGAAATACTAGGGTACTAAGTGTTTGAGTGCCCTAGTGAGTACCATTGGTAATCCTATACTAGTAGATAACGTTACAAAAGATCGATCCATGATGCAATTTGCTAGGGTGTTAGTGGAGGTTGAAATATCAGAAGAGGTTCCTAAATCCATCCAATTTATAAATGAAAGAGGACAGTTGATGGAACAATTGCTGGAATTTGAATGGTTGCCGACTCAGTGTAAAAGATGCAGAGTATTTGGTCATACTGAGGCTTTGTGTAATAGGAAACAGGGTGAGGTTTGGAGGAAGAAAGATAGAAGTACTGAAGAAGGGTCTAAACAAAAGTCCACTGATCTGAATTCCTTCTCTGTTAATACAGATTCAGCTAATGAGTTAATCTCAAAGGATAACAAGAAAGCAGACGCTAAGGAGAGGTATGAGTCCCATTCTATAGTAGTGCCTACTGGTACAGATAATGTGATAGTCTCAAAAGTTTCCCAGCAAATTGATGATAAGGCGAGGTGTGATTCAAGAGAGAGGCTGAATTCAGTTTGGCTTACTCCTAAACAAGTGGGGGGTGTCAAGAGTTTGGCTCCAACTTCTCAGAATAAGTTGAAGAATTCTTATAGTGCTTTGCAAGATAGGATAATGGAGGTTACAAATTTGGGACTTTCTACAACAAATATATTCAATGGAGAATCACAACATTCTTAGCTGGAATGTCCGGGGCATTAATAAAAGGGAGAAGCAGAGATCCCTGCATACTTTTTGCTATTTGAATAAAATTGGTATAGGAGCTTTTTTAGAAACCAAGTTGCGTGGTAATAAAATAGAGGAGATGATGGCTAGTCATTTTATTGGCTGGAACTATTATACTGTTAGGAAAAATAATATTGCCTCAATGGAAATGGTAAGATAATGTTACAACTCTATGCAAAATATTACAATGGACAAGATTGATTAAATAAAGTGTTACAACTCTATAACTGAAAATACAAATAAAACAAAGGAAATGAAGAAGATGATGAAGAAGAAGAGAATAGTAAAATACAACTCAAAACAAAAGTTACAAATAAAATAAAGTGTTTGGACCAAATGAAGAGATTACAACTCTTAAACAAAATATACAAGTAAATAAAACAAGAGAATAAGAAGAAGAACAATAGAATAAAAGGAAGAACATAAACCACAAACAAACTCTCACTTACACAACCTAAGTGAAGAGGATTGGGGATCACCAACTTGAACAAGGTTTAAAACCTTTGTCCAAAAGCTTATTTCCCCCTAACTCAAGCACTAAGGGATCTCTCTCAGATTTTGGAAATGCTTTATGGAATTATCAAGCCTCAAGGCGTTTCTAGCCAAGTGCTTTAGTGGATAGAAATGGTGTGTCTTACAAGTGAGCATTAGGCTCCTATTTATAGAGTTTAGAGACACCCTTTGAATTTCAAATTCCACCAACCCCCATGGCTGTTACCAATGATAAATTGGGTGTTTTATGGAATTAAAATAGAGATTTGGGAGTTACTTGGCTGTTGGAAACGTTCAAAATTGGATAAAAACCGACTTAGTATGAATCTGTCAACCACTAGCGCCGCGGCCCTTGGTCAGTTTCAGCAACCAATTTTTTAAGTTTTTTCCAAAACGTTCCAATTTCTTCCCACTTGATTTTGTAACTTCCATACACAATATGGGAGTTAAAATCACATCTCTATCAGCCATTTCTCATATGGCTTTAAGAAATTCATCTCAATATTGTGTAACAACAAATCTACTCAATAATGGGTGATATTTAGGAGTTACAAATTTGTGATGAATTTGTAACACCAAATATGTTACATGTTTGGATATTTCACATATATCCAAATAATGTAACTCTCTATTATATGTTACAATATGTGACACTCCATGTCACATTTATTTAATCTAAAACATTATATTATAAAATAATATAATATTACATTATATTATAAAATAATATAACATATACTGGGTTAGCTAATGAAGGCAGAATTCTTCTGGTTTGGCAGGCCAATATTGTAACTGTTGAGGTGTTAACAGAAAGTGATCAGTTTATTCATGCTTATGTTAAGGAATTGGGTTCGAGTAAAGAGTTTTGTGTGTCTTTTGTTTATGGAAGGAATACGATTGAGGAGTGGTTATAGCTTTGGCAAGATCTTTCTGGGTTGTCTTTTCCAGTCAATCCTTGGCTTGTGGTTGGAGACTTTAATGCTGTATTTGATTTTAATGATCGGCTTGGTGGTCGTGATGTTGCTGCTATGGAAATGGTGGATGCTCAAAGATGGAGATCTATAGGGTTGGTTGATGAACTTCGCACTAGTGGTTCCCATTTCACTTGGACAAATAAGCAAGCTGCTGAGGCTAGAATCTACTCCAAATTGGATCGTATTTTTAAAAATGAAGCCTGGTTGGACTTATTCCCTCAATCTGAAGCCTATGTTAATTGGGATATGATTTTTGACCATTTTTTTTGCATCATTAAAACCATAACAGCTTTGAACTTAGGCATTAAACCATTCCGTTATTTTAATATGTGGGCTGACCATGAAGGATTCAGAGAGACTATGTTGCAGAACTGGAGTAAGCCGATTAAGGCTCATGGTTTAGAGAGAATAATGAGTAAATTGGTGAGACTCAAACATGTCCTTCGCATGTTTAACAAAAGGGAAATTGGTGATGTTGTGCACAATTATAATGTAGCCAAGGAGAACTACCAATCTGCCCAATGTCAACTCCAAAAAGATCCTCATTCAGCTGATCTTCAAAGAGAGGAAAGGCCTGCTTTTGAGACTTTCTCTAGCCAATCTAAATACTATGATAGCTACCTTAGACAAAAAAGAAAAATTAACTGGCTTTGGTTTGGTGATGATAACACGACCTATTTTCATGCTTGCTTAAAACAGAGGAGGGCTACAAATCGTATCACCTATTTTATTAATGATGCAGGTCAGATAAATGAGAAGTTTGAGGATGTAGTGGCTCATTTTGTGAATCATTTTCGTAGTATTATGAGAATTCATAGTACAGCTTCTGTTCTGATTCAGAGGGCTTGTTTTATACATGGAAGCATTCTGTCTTTAGATCAGCAGCTGAGATTGATAAAACCATTCACCAAGAAGGATGTGGAAGCTGCGGTGTTTAGTATTAACTCAATTAAAAGCCCGGGTCCTGATGGATATGGGTCGGGTTTTTTCAAAGTTATGTGGAAAGATTTGGGAGAAGAAATATCTAATGCCATATTGGGATTTTTTTTATCATGGTTTGCTACCTGATGAGCTTAACAGTGCAACTCTCTCTCTGATTCCGAAGGTTGAAACTCCTACTAAGGCTGTGGAGTACAGACCCATATCTTGTTGTAATACACTCTATAAATGTATTTCAAAAATGATATGTGGTAGGTTGACTAAGGTTCTTCCTCTTTTAGTTAATCAAAATCAAGGAGCATTTGTTAAGGATAGATTGTTGGCTCATAACATCCTCATTTTTCAGGATATTATAAAAGGGTACAAGAGGAAAAACATATCCCCTAGATGTGTGATGAAAATTGACCTTAGCAAAGCTTATGACACTATAGATTGGCAATTTTTAGAAGATATTCTTAATGCTTATTGTTTTTCCAATAGGTTTATTAGATGGGTGATGATATGTTTGAAGGGCACCTCTTACTCTATTCTAATGAATGGTAGGCTTCAAGGGAGATTTATTGGTAAAAAAAGGTTTAAGGCAAGGGGATCCTATATCTCCCCTGCTGTTTGTTCTAGTCATGGAATACTTCACTCGGCTTCTCATTAAAGCTTCTTTCAGCAAGGAATTCAGATTTCAACCGAATTGTAAAAAAACTGAAATTAGTTAGCCTGTGTTTTGCTGATGATTTGGTGATATTCTGTAAGGGAACTTCTAATTCGGTTCAGGTTATCAAAGAGTGTTTCACAGCTTTTAGTTTGGCTTCTGGTTTAACAGCTAATTTGGCTAAATCTCATGTATACTTTGGGGGTTTGGCTGAGGAAGATTCAAAGCAGATTCTGTCTAGGCTCCAATTTGTAGAAGGGTCATTTCCTCTAAAGTATCTTGGAATCCCTCTTCATCCTACTAAATGGAAGGCTGGCGACTGTGCTGTTATCATTAAAAAGATTCACCTGAAGCTTCACACTTGGTCTAGTCGTCATCTGTCATTTGCTGGGCGTGCACAGCTTATTAATTCTGTTTTGCTGGGAATAAGATCGTTCTGGATGAGTATATTCCTCCTTCCCAAGAGTGTCATTAATGAGATAGATCATTTGTGCAGGCGATTTCTATGGGGGACCAATGACAGTAATAGGAACAGAAGAAAAATGCATCTCACTGCATGGGATCAGGTCTGCTTGCCTAAGAGTTTGGGTGGTATTGGGTTTAAGGAAGGGTCCAAATGGAATAAAGTGTTACTAGCTAAATTTATGTGGGCTATTTCCTCTAAACAAGACATCCTCTAGGTGAAATGGGTGGATGCCATCTATCTCAAAGGGTAGAATTTTTGGGAGTATAAGCTCAAAACTGATGTGAGCTGGTACTGGAGAAATCTTGTCATTCTGTTTCACTTGTGGCAAACTGGAGGATGCAGCCAAGACTAGCAAGATTAATCTGAGAAAGCTTTATATTCAGATGCTAAATAAGGAGAGAGTCCATTTTGCCAATGTAGTTTGGTGCAATATGGCTGTTCCTAAGCATAGGTTTATTTTATGGCAAGCTACTCTTGGGCACCTACTTACTAGAGACAGGCTAGCTCACTGCCACTTGAGTATTGCTTCCTTACTGTGTCCGATGTGTGAGTTACAGCAGGAATCTCATTCACATCTGTTTTTTGAATGTCAGTTTTCTCAGCAAGTTAGATCAAATGTGGCTTCTTGGCTAGGCTTGGATATATGGCCGATGAAGTATGAAGAGTGGTCCTCTTGGATGGTAGGGAAACCTAGAGGTCTAAAGCAAAAAATAGCAGCAGCTGCATTGGCTGCTTCAGTTTATATGATTTGGTGGAATCGTAACACTTGTCTATTCCGATCTTTCTCTATGATAGCTGATTGTATAGATCATTTGATCAAGTTTTATTTGAAAGCTAGAATTTTTAGGCTTCCTAGGACAAAATTTGGGAAAAATGATTTAGATTTTGTTGAGAAGTTTGACCAGGTGTAATTTCTTTTGTGGGTGCTCGGTTAGAGCTTGAGCGGTATTTGTTTTGTTGAGCTTCAATATATTCTTTTTTCATCAAAAAAAAAAAGAAAACTAAAATGAAAATCAATTATTTAAACTAAAGGGAAAATCATAGCTACCTACGTTATATAATAATAACCAAACATATATAATAATAACCAACATATATTATATTTAAAAATAATATAATTATTTATGTTATAGCTACGTTATATAATTATTATATAATAATAAATACGTTATATAATTATTTACGTTATAGCTAGCTAGATATATGTTACAAAATAACCAATTATTTAAGAACATATATTTTATATTTAAAAAATTGTGTTATGCGGCACAGTTATATTTTTCTAGTAATTAATATGTATAATAATAATAATAATTAAATTATTGTATTTATAGTATAGCTACTACTATTTTTTGTTAATAATAAAAACTCAACAAATATCTTATTTAAATTTTTGTAAGTTTATTGTCTTATTTAAATTTTTGTAAGTTTATTAGGTGTTAAAATCAAAGATAATGTATATGAGATTGTGACCTCGAAAGCTAGACTCGTCAAGTGTGAGCTCGAGATATATAAAACACATGTTCGTGGTCCAGATGTCAAACCCTCGAAGCAAGACGGCAACCTCGAAGACATGTAACCTCGAAATTCTTTCTAAGCTCGAAAGAACATAGCATCGGGATATATCTGTTGTCGGGTGTCTTCAGATCAAGTAGCCCGAGCTTAAAGAGTACAAGCTCGAAATGTAACAGCCTCGATGGTGTCTATCTGCTCCGAGCTGGTCTTGGAATAAGGCGACTAGTTCGTAACTTATCCGTAAACCTTGACCGACATGAAGTTGGTTGCTGACCTTGAAGATTTGATGAGACATCTGATGTAACGCGTTCCATACGTTTAAAGATATTTATTGTTGTAACATCCCAACATTAAAGGGATATTAACAAGTCTGTTACCCGTATCCTGATCTTCAGGGGACGTTTCCTTGTATATAGGAGTTACAATATTTAATATCATTATTGTAATTAATAAGCAGAAGTATCTTCCTGAAATATGTGGGAATGAACTCTGAGAACTCTCTATAAATAAAGAGTTCATGAAAATTTTTAAAGGACCGATCTTCTGATATCTTGGGAGAAACTCTGGAGAATTCATCTCTGAAGGATTTCCAGAAAACTCCAAGTCTTAATAAAATAGACTCGTGGACTAGGCAGAGTTAACTACTAAACCACGTAAAATTCTTGTTGTTCTACCATATTGTTCATCTGCGCCATAGTTCCTATTGTTTAATTGCTCTACATTTTAAGTTGACGAAAAATGGCGTCAACACATTGACATTAGGATCCTGTATAAAATTATTAAACAAATAATTAATTTATTTCTATTACATATTTTGCTCACAAATTGAACTTAGCATAAGTAACATTACCTTATTTTTTCCTTTCTTCAATTGATGTTGTCGTTCCAATTTCTCATCTGGCATGAAAACCTTTGATACAGTAAAATTCTCAAGTCCCTCTTTTAAAATATAGTCATTCAACCTCAATTTGTAAACAAAATATTTCCCACCAAGGCTTTGAATCTCTGCAAGAACATCATTATTATTTGAAGACAATTCATTAAACAATTTGTGCACTGATGTATCTAGTAAGTTTTCATCCACAACATTAAATAAGACTAAAGTAGTGTTTGCAGTTTTGTCCATGACTTTTATATGTATTTTTTACCTACATTAGAAAAATAAATTAGAAAAAAAAAACAAATAACATAGTGATTTTTTTATTGGAAGAAAATCTAATATAATTTTCTTACATCACAAGAGGGTAATCACATTCTTTTTTGCAAGTGTGACACATATAAGCACCATTTGTAGATTTAACCTTTTTTAAGCAAATTTTGCATGAGACATAGCACCATCCAAATGAGTTGTCTATTTCTATAATTTTGCCTCTCAGAGTAACAATATATTCCTACAATGAAACAATTAGTATTTATTAAAATTATAGGACATAATGAATGAAGAATACAAGAGAAAGGCAAGGGGCTAAAAAACATTCAATTCACCACTCCAATCAGCTTGTAATAGTTCTTGAATGGTCATCATGTTCATGAACTTATCTTCCTCAAGAGTAGTCTTATTTATATTAGAACTTGCAATAGTTTTCACTCCATTAGAGATGGTGGAAAATCTTTCGATTAATGATGTTATATAATTTATTTGAAGATTTATGTAAATTTTACTTGCACTTGTAGTAGAGAAGCTAACTTCACCTATTTACGGTAAATGTAAATTAACATATATATATATCTATATATAATTTTTAAATATTAAACATTGGGATCTAAATAAATAATTGCTTTGAAATTTTTTAATGGTTGTAGAAGTTACTATCACAATAAATGGACCACCATCTTTATTGTACAAATCTGGATTGAACGTCTCCCCCAAGTTTCCCCACAAAGTAATCTTTGATGTGACCGAACTATACATAAAATTTTACAAAAGTTAATAATGCAATAAATAGAAAGAAAAAAACTACAATAACAAACATATATATATATAGGTAATATTACTTGTATGCATTAACTTATACTTACTAATTTGTTAAAACTCTGATATCTCTTTCTTTCCAACCACCTCCAACAATCTCAATATCACCCACAGCACATAAACATCCAACAATATCTAAACACATGATAGAGAAATAAGTTTAAAATGTTAGAATATAAAGATCAATAATTTAAAATTAAAACTTTAAAAAATAACGAACACTAATAATTAAAGAACCTGAGAGGATTGTGTTATCATTAACACGCAAATCAATCAAATTTGGAGATATGGATCAGAATTCATTGATTGGAATGTTCACCATTCCTTCTTCTAGCCTCTTAAGCTTAGTTGAAACCAAAGAAATAATTTTATGGTCATTTGAAAGTGGTCTATACTGCCTTGTGCTTGCAACAAATTTGAAATTATTTACACTATATAAAGAACCCTCACTCAATAGGTGTTTGAACTTAGACACTAAAATTTTCCTAATTGCTGCATGCATTAGATTAGCATGTGACAAAAACACACAATATATTAATTAAATATAAAATAATTAATAATATAAAGAAAACTGAGAAAAGAAATTTTGATTCAACCTTCTCATCTATATAAATCATATCCATACTAATTAATTCACCATTCTTCTTAGTATTCATAGACTCCCACACTCTACAAACTCTGATCATTATCGTCCAATCATCTCTATCATTGTTTAAGTCGAAAAGAAAAGAATACTGCATTATGAAAATTGTAATTGAATGAGTTTAGAGAGAAGAAGAGGAAAAAAAATTAGAGTATAAGAAAATATGAGAGTTATAGAGAAGATGTAGAATATATATATAATCATGAAGAGATATTTATATATAATATTGCTAATTTATATAATAATTAAATGGTAAAAAAATCAACATATGGTTACACCATAATAATATCATGTACTTCATATTTGAGATAGTTATGATAAATAATGCTTAGTTTTTGTCACCGAAACTAATTTATAATTATTATATAATAATAACTACGTATCAAATATATGTTACTACGTTATAACTAACTGTTTATATTATATAACTGTTTATTATATTCAAATATATAACTACGTTATAGGTAACTGTTTATTTTTTAGCTAGATATATGTTACAAAATAACCAAAACTAAAGTGAAAATCATAGCTAACTACAAGATATATGTATAGCTATTTATAGTTATAGCTAACTGTTTATTTTTTAGCTAGATATATGTTACAAAATAACCAATTATTTAAAAATATATATTTTTTATTTAAAAATGCTGTGATATGCGGCACGTTATAATTATCTAGTAATTAATATGTATAATAATAATAATTAAATTATTGTATTTATAGTATAGCTACTACTATTCTGTGTTAATAATAAAAACTCAAAAAATATCTTATATAAATTTCTTATTTAAAAAGGCGTGCGACTGGTTCTATCTCTCTCGATGGTGCAGCGTAAGAGAACCACTCAGAATCCATTGCTCAGATCTTCTTCGATTGATAGGAATTCGATCACGTCTACACATGATAGAGTGGTGGTGGAAGATGAAGGGAGGATCGATCTCCCAGAGGAGGATTTTGCAGATACGGCTACTGAATTTTCAGAGGTTGGGGAGGTCCTTTCTCGGGCGGATTGTAACGGTTCCAAGCCTGGGAACCCTTCGGGGTCTAGGTTAGGGGCAAATGCATAGGAGGCGAAGGATTTCCAGGAATTGGCTAAGGAGAAGTGGGAAAACTTTCAGGAATCATTTGCTACTCATGGTGGTGCTCGACTCAATTTTGAGGAACCCTTGGTCAGAGATGGGAAATTAATAGCTCAAGTGGATAGGGAGGAGGTAGAAGTGGAAGCTTCTTTCTGGCAATCAACTATGGTATGTGTAGTTTTAGGTGCTAATCCCCCTTTAGCTGTGTTTGAAGGTTTCATTAATCGTCTTTGGGGTAAGCTAGGGATTGAGAGAATTGCTCGTATGAATGCCGGACACACTCTAGCCAAATTTAGGGATGAAGCAACTAGGGATATGGTGTTGGAATCTGGTGTGGTTCACTTTGACAGGAAACCGGTTTTACTGAGGCCTAGGTCGACAAATCTTGATAAGATGAGATTGGTAAAATCTGTGCCAGTTTGGATTAGATTGCCAGACCTGGGACTTCAATATTGGGGTCTGAAAAGTTTGAGTGCTTTGGTCAGCACTATTGGTAAACCTATGATGGTGGATAAGGTAACTAGGGAGAAATCTATGGTGAAATTTGCTAGAGTTCTTGTTGATGTTGAGATTTCAGATCAAGTTCCTCAATGCATAAAATTTATCATTGAACGTGGTCAATTGATGGAACAAGCTATAGAATATGAATGGCTTCCTACCCGTTGTTCGTGTTGTAAAAATCTAGGCCATACAGCTACTAGTTGTAGATTCTCTAAGGAGACTGTTTGGAAACCAAAACAGAAAGTTGGGGGTCCGTTCAATGAAAAGACAGAGGGTTCTTTTGAAAGGGGTGAAATAAGTGTAATGCCTGGTGTAAAGGAACAATCTAATGTGGGTGGTGGTAAGGCAGTGCAGCAGGATTTCAAAGGTGAGCCGCCAGCTGATATGGGTGATAGGCAAGGTGGGACATTACATAAGGATACTACAGAGGTGGTGTTGGGATCTTCTAAAGGTCAGGAGATGCATTGTTCTACACCTAAAAAAGTGGGAGGGACAAAGCATATTATTCCAACAGCCATGACATTGAAAGCTAACAAATATAGTCTCTTACAGGAGAACCGGACAGAAAGGTTGCAAAAGAGTATTACAGAGAATTTGGAAACCAATGGAAGGGTGTAATATTCTGAGTTGGAACATAAGAGGCTTGAATAATAGGAATAAGCAAAAGTCTTTAATTGATTTTTGTACTGTCAATAAAATAGGTCTGGGGGCTTTTCTTGAAACAAAACTGAAAAGGAATAAGATAGAGGAGATGATGAGCAATGTTTTTTTGGGTTGGAATTGGTATAGTGATATGGAAGTGGAGGGAAGAATATTGTTAGTATGGAAAGAGGATGTGGTTTCTCTTACAATTACTCAATCTCAAGACCAACTTATTAACTGTGAGGTGAAGATCAAGGGTGTCCGTCAAAAATTTTGTTTGTCTTTTGTTTATGGTAGGAACACAATGGAGGAGAGGAAAGGCCTTTGGGCTCTTTTAACTAGTTCTCAACAGGTTGAGATGCCTTGGTTGGTGGTTGGGGACTTTAATGCAGTGTTTGAGTTTGATGACCGAATAGGGGGTAGACCGGTTACTGAATTGAAAGTGGAGGACAGTAGGCTTTGGAAGGCTAATGCATTGTTGTCTGAGATAAACCCGAAAGGCTCTCATTTCATCTGGTCTAACAAGCAAAGGGAGGGATCTAGAATTTTCTCTAAATTGGACAGATGTTTTGTCAATGAAAAGTGGATAGATTCTCTTCCTGATTCTGAAGTTTGAACTAATTGGGACACTATTTCTGATCATTGTTATTGCATTATCAAAACAGTTCAGTTCAAGATTTCAGGGGTTAGACCCTTTAGGTTTTTTAACATGTGGACTCAGCACAAGGATTTTAGGAATAAAGTTCTTAGTATTTGGTCTAAAAAGAGTAGTGGAACTGGTTTATTTTAGATAACTCAGAAATTAAGGAGGCTTAAACCTATGCTAGTTAAGTTTAATCAGAAGAAAATTGGTGATGTGCCAGTAGTATGCAACTGCTAAGGTGAATTATGAGAAGGCCCAACTGTTTTTACAGCATGCTCCTGAGTCGAGAGTTCTGCAGCAGGAAGAGCAGGAGGCTCATGATGATTTTGTTAGTAAGTCAAAAATGTATGAGAGCTTTCTTCGTCAAAAGAGAAAAATTAATTGGCTCCGTTTTGGAGATGAAAACACTGCTTATTTTCATGCTAGTCTTAAGCAGAGGAGGATTAGGAACCGCATTACTTATTTTTTGAACGAAGAGGGTGTAATGATAGATAATAATGAAGAAGTGGTTGCTCATTTCTTTAACCATTTCAAAAGCTTTCTTGGCAAAGGTAGCTCAGCAACCAGTCGGGCAAACAAGTCTTGTATTCAGCAGGGTATGTTCTGAATTTAGAGCAGCAACTGAATCTGATCTACCCTTTTTCTAAGAAGGATGTTAAGAGAGCGTTATTTAGTATTCCTTTGATCAAGAGTCCGGGTCCAGATGGCTTTGGTTCTAGATTTTATAAAGCTCTTTGGAAAGATTTAGGGGATGACATATCTGAGGCGATTTTGCAATTTTTTGAGCATGGAGAGATTCCGGCTGAGTTGAATAACACCATTCTGTCCTTAATCCCTAAGGTTGTTTCTCCTAAATCAACTATTGATTATAGACCTATAGCTTGCTGCAATACGCTCTATAAATGCATATCAAAGATGCTTTGTTTCAGGTTGGCTAAAGTGCTTCCTTTGCTGATTCACCAAAATCAAGGAGCCTTTATCAAGAATAGACAGCTAGCTCATAATATCTTAATTCTTCAAGACTTGCTTCATGGCTATACTAGGAAGACTATTACTCCTAGGTGTTTGATTAAAATCGACTTGAGTAAGGCTTATGATTCAATAGATTGGGTTTTTTTGGAGGATATTTTGGCTGCTTTCTGTTTTCCCAGTAGGTTTATTCAGTGGATCTTGGTTTGCTTGACTGATACTTCCTATTCTTTACTGATGAATGGGAGATTACAAGGTAATTTTGCAGGGAGGAAAGGATTACGGCAAGGAGACCCTATTTCTCCTTTGCTTTTTGTGTTGGTAATGGAATATCTTACAAGGCTCCTTAACCAAACTGCTCAACATAGAGAGTTTCGGTTTCACCCTATGTGTAAGAATCTTCAGCTTGTCAACCTCTGCTTTGCAGATGATTTGATCCTACTCTGTAAGGGAACCTTCAAATCTGTTAAACTTCTAATGGAGGGTTTTTTGAGTTTTAGTCAGTGTTCAAGGCTGTCGGCTAACCGGACCAAATCTCATATTTACTTTGGGGGTGTAGTGGCTGATGTTAAAAATAACATTTTGAGTTCAATGGTGATTGAAGAAGGGCATTTTCCCTTGAAATATCTAGGAGTTAATCTAAAACCCGCTAGATGGCAAGTTGCTGATTGTAGTGAGATTATCAAGAAGCTGCAAGCTAGACTCCATGTTTGGGCGAGTAGACACTTATCCTTTGCAGGGAGAACTCAATTGATTTTCTCGGTATTACTGGGTATTCGCAACTATTGGATGCAAATTTTTATGCTTCCAATTAGTGTTATTCAAGAAATTGATAGGATCTGTCGTAATTTTTTATGGGGTGCTAATGGCCATTGCAGCAAGTTTCACTGCTCCTCTTGGTCTCAAGTTTGTCTCCCTAAATCATTAGGTGTTCTGGGTTTTAAAGAGGGTTCTAAATGGAACAAAGTGTTACTGGCCAAGTTCATTTGGGCTGTATCTTCGAAGCAGAATATTTTATGGGTGAAATGGATTGATTCCATTTATCTTAGAGGTCATTCATTTTGGTCTTATCATCTGAAACCAGATGTGAGCTGGTACTGGCGCAAGCTTTGCTATTTGAGAGAGGATTGTTCTGAATCTAAAGTTTTGAACTCGGTAATGCATGGCAAATTGAATTTGAAGTCACTTTATCTAAACTGGCTTCAAAGAGCTCCTGTGGCGTTTGCTAAGGCTGTTTGGAGTAGAATCACAGTGCCGAAGCATCGTTTCATTCTCTGGCAGTCGGTTCTTGGCCACTTACTCACTAAAGATAATCTGATCAAGTGCCAAATTTCAGTGAACTCTAGCCTCTATCTGGTTTGTGAGAGAGCTGAGGAATCTCATCATCACTTGTTTTTTGACTGTAGCTTTTCTCATCAGGTTTGGGAGCTGACTAAATACTGGTTAGGCTCTGCTATTTGGTCCAAGACTTTTGTTCAATGGAAGCTGTGGTTAGAAGGGAAGCCCAAAAATCTGGTGCATCACATTGCTATTGCTTCTTTGGCTGCTGCGGTTTATGGCATCTGGTGCAACAGAAATGCATGCTATTTTTCTCATTGCTCCAGCACTCCTCTTTGTTTAGTTAAAATGATTAGATTGAGTTTGAAAACTAGATTTTTTGGCTGTTTGAGTCATAAGTGTTTGGCCAAGAATAGAGCAATTGCTAAGTTGGTTAGGAGTTTATGATTTGGCTTGTAGTTTAGTCTCTGTATTGAGTTTGTTGTAAGTTTGGTGGTGTTTCTAAACTGGCAGTTGTAACTTGTTGTTGTGTGATTAATATACTCCTTTTTCGATCAAAAAAATATCTTATTTAAATTTTGAGATAATTATGATAAATAATGCTTAGTTTTTGTCACCGAAACTAATTTATAATTACTATATAATAATAACTACGCATCAAATATGTTACTACGTTATAACTAACTGTTTATATTATATGACTGTTTATTATATTCAAATATATAACTACGTTATAGCTAACTGTTTATTTTTTAGCTAGATATATGTTACAAAATAACCAAAACTAAAGTGAAAATCATAGCTAACTACAAGATATATGTATAGCTATTTACGATTATAGCTAACTGTTTATTTTTTAGCTAGATATATGTTACAAAATAACCAATTATTTAAAAATTTATATTTTTTATTTAAAAAAATGTGCTATGCGGCATGGTTATATGTTTCTAGTAATTAATTTGTATAATAATAATAATAATTAAATTAAATTTTTGTAAGTTTATTAGGTGTTAAAATCAAAGATAATGTATATGAATTTAAAAATTAAATAAAAAAGATAATGGATTTTGTAAATGAATTAAAAAATTAGATTAATGGAGAAAATAGAATTAGTGTTTTGAGGAGATTGTAGAGAGATAATGTATATGAATTTAAAAATGAAAAAAAAAAAGATAATGGATTTTGTAAATGAATTAAAATATTAGATTAATAGAGAAAATAGAATTAGTGCTTTGAAGAGATTGTAAAGTGTCACATAATTTCCTTGAAGCTCTCATTTATATATATATATATTATTTTATTTTGGGATATTTGCGGCAAAAGTACCCAATGTTTGGGGTTTGTAACTAACATAGACTCAATCATTTTTTCAGTGGGTAAAATATCCAACGTCAATAAAATAGTAATTATGTCATTGCTCTTATGTTACTCTTCGTTAGGTGGTGATTGGGACGACACATGTCACCACTTAATTGGGTCATCTCATAATTTAAAAAATATATATTATAGTAATTGATTTTAAATTAGAAAAATAATTAAAAAATAAATTTTACAATAAAAAAATTAATTAATTAAAAATATTAAAATAGAAAATCAATTATAAATATATTTCACATGAAAACTTATTTGATTTTTTTAAAACAAAGCTAAAATGTAAAAACTTTGGGATTAGGGTTTCATCATATCTTCTACCTCTCTCATTTTCATCATTCCTCCTCTTCTTCCTCTAAAACAAGTGGCTCATGGGCTAAGAGCTCTGACCTTCGACGACAGCTTTTGGGTGACGAGCTCCGAGCTTCAACGGTGCCTCTTGGGTGACAAGCTTCGACAGGTTCTACAACAGCACCAGAGGCCCTCCATCTCCTCGATGATAACACCCCTGTAGAGCCCTATTGGTGTCGACAATGGTCCTCCATTTCCAGGGGCTTCAACGATGGTCAATGAGGCTAGGGCAAGGCGGGCCAGCCATGAATCGACGAGGATAGGGTTTTGCATTTTTTCTTGTGTTCAAATATGGGTTTATAGTGGGTCAAAAAAAATTGGCTTCAAATCTGGGTTTGAATATTAATCTTAGTTTGTTAATAACTTTGATAATTTATGGGCTTTGGGTAGTTTATAATTTTTGAGTTTTGGGCTGTTGATAATATGTGTTGTTGAATATTATGTATTATTATTTCTTATTGGATTGTCTCAATGCACAGATTCGTGGATGTTGAAGAAACATTTGATTAATTTTGGCTTCAAATTTGAGTTTGTTGATAATTTCTGGGTTTATGGTTGTTGATCATTTTTGGGTATATGGTTTATGGGTTGTTGATAATCCGTCTTTGAATATTAAGTATTGTTATTTTTTATTGGATTGTTCTGGGATTTTGGGTTCACTATTACAAATATAGGCTTTCTCTGTATTTTTTTTTCAACCTTGAAGAAAAAGCGCAGAGAAAAGGTTTGAATGATTCTAAAATATCACATTTAATACTCGCGCCCTATTTTATTGCAGTTTAAAAAAAACGCAGTGTAAAGTTTGAAGGGTGGGGGAGGCGGGGACTTTTCTTCGTGGTTATATAGCAAAAACCATAGAGAAAAGTGTACTTTTCCCTGCGGTTTTTATTTTATAACCGTGGAGAAAACCCATTCTCCTCTGCAAAACAACCCTAAACCCTAACTTCCCCTCATTTCCCACATTTGACACACGAGAAGATATCAAGGAGCGGCTCCACCTTCCTCCCCAGCCACAGGTAAGTTCCATTTTCACCATTTTACTTTTTTTTTTTCATTTTATTGCATATTAATGCTTTAAATCAAGTAAATTTACATAATATTGATTTATTTTGAAGTTTTAGGGGAAAAATGAAGAAATATTGAGTGAGTTTGATGGGGTTTTAATGTATGTTTATAGGGTGATTTTCAAGCTTTTTTCTAACATTTTTTAAAGTTTATATAGGATTAGAAGACATTTTCATTGTTCAAAACATGTGTTGATCACTAAAACTTGATTTTTTTTAATATATATTTCAGTTTTGGGTATTTTTTATATTATTTACCTAATTTATTAGTTTTTTAATAAAGTTAATATTAATTATGATAAATCTTTAGAATGTATTGTATTTTACATAATTTTTTATATTATAATATTGTGATTTACATAATTTTTTATATTATAATATTATTTCTTACATAATTTTTTATATTATTTACATAATGAATTTTTTTTTAAGTTTATTTTTGTTAATTATATTATTTTAGGATCAATTCAATTACCATATATTTACTAACCAATGTTTAAACTTTTATTGTAGGAAATATTTATTTGAATTTGAAGTGTGTTGAAATAATTGAAGATTAATTTTGAAGGTGGGTAATAATTATTACTTAATTTTTTACTTTTATTTTTTATATTTACAAACTATTGTTAGAGGAGTTTGAATATATTAGATATTCATTTGTAGTAAAGTAGGTTCTGAGATAAAATTGTGTGCTACAGAGATAACAGAAGGTTGAGAACATGTGTGTCTTAGTGAAGTAGGTTCTATAAATTATGTGTGTGTTGTGGTGGCTTATGGTTGAGAACATGCATGTTGTTTGTTGTATGTGTTTGTTTGATTTGAATTTATTGGTAGTAATAACTTGGGATTTGTTATAAAAATAGAGGAAACTCTGCCAAATTTTTCTTAAGATTAATATATTAATTGAACATGTTTTATAGGTTAATATATGTAATAATTATGTTTGTTTATGTTGAAATTGTAAATACATATGAATTTTGGATATGTAATAGAAATAGAGGAAACTCTGCCCATTTCATTATAGAATTTAATAATTGAACATATTTTTGGTCAATTACAATATTCATTTTCTTTTCATTATTGACTTAGGAATTAGGTAGATATTATCATTATGGATAAATCATGGATTCTTGATAATAGAGAAACACAACAATTTCAAGACGGATTCAACCAATTTTTAGAATTTTGCCAAAAAAATTGTAATGATCCGGAAAGAATTCATTGTCCATGTATAGATTGTGGTAATGGATCAAAAGGAAATAGGGAAATTTGCGGATAAAGTACCACAACTTTACATTTACTTACACTTAAGTACCAATACTTTGTTTTTTGCGGTTAAAGTACCAAACGCTATGTGCTGCTTGCATTCTGTAGATACCACACGTTAACTAGTATTTTTTATTTGTTAGAGTACACGTGTCATGTAACTATTGGTCCGCAATTTTATTTTATTTTATTTAAAAAAAAACTCTTAATTTTTGGGAATTCAAATTTAAACAAAACAACTAAAACTAATTAAATATTTTTAATTATTGCCGAAACTTTTTAATTTTAACTTAAACAAATAAAATAAACCAATTAAGTAAAAGAAAAGACCTAAATTTACCCCAACAATCAGTTCCATTAAAGAACCAAAAAATGCTGAAGCAATATAGATTAAACCCACTAGTCAACTTCATATTATATCTATATAAAAATAAATAAACCAATATATACTACTAACTATAGTCAGGGTATCCTTTTTCTTCAGATTGTGGAATCATTGTGGAAAGTTTCCACTTCAATTCCCCTCACACTTATTTTCACAAGTATTCTTCGAAACTTAGAGTCGGCGTCTCCAACCTTCAACATTTTTTTGTTCTTTAATGGAACTAATGGTTGGGGTAAATTTAGGTCTTTTCTTTTTCTTAATTAGTTTATTTTATTTGTTGAAGTTAAAATTAAAAAGTTTAAGCAATAATTAAAAATATTCAATCAGTTTTTGTTTTTTTTTGTTTAAATTTGAATTCTTAAAAATTAAGAGTTTTTTTTTTTAAATAAAATAAAATAAAATTGTGGACCAATACTTACATGACACGTGTACTCTAACAAGTCAAAAATAATAGTTAACGTGTGGTACCTACGGAATGCAAGCAGTACATAACGTTTGGTACTGTAACTGCCAAAAACAAAGTATTGGTACTTAAGTGTAAGTAAATGTAAAATTGTGGTACTTTATCCGCAAATTTCTCAAATGAAATATTACCATGATAAAGAATCATGTATTTTGTCAGGGATTTGATACAAGTTATCGTACATGGTGCTGGCATGAGGAATCATTGAAAAATAATAATCCATATCCATTCAGGAGACGAGGGGTTGATGATTTGGGTTATAGTGATTTTGACGATCATCCTATGGAATTGCTCGATAAAGCACAAGAAGAGTTTGTTGATGATCCTTCAAAATTTGATAAATTGGTTAGAGATGCAGATAAACCATTATTCAATGGTTGTCTGAAACAAAGATTACCAATGATGGTAAAATTTTACAACATAAAAGCAACAAATGGTGTTAGCGATAAATGTTTTAGTCAATTTTTAGCTGATTTTAAGGAGATTTTCCTGTCAAATAATTGCTTCCCTGAGTCTACGTATGAAGTGAAGAAAAATTTAAATTGCATAGGGTTGAAGTATGAGAAGATCCATGCATGTCCGAATGATTGTGTGTTATATCGTAAAGACTTTGCAGACATGGACACTTACTCAGAATGTGATTTACCTCGCTACAAACCTAACAAGAGTAAGGAGATTAGGAAACTTATTCCCCGGAAAATGATGTGGTATTGCCTTTGATTCCGCGGCTTAAGCGATTATATTGAAGTGTATAACACTTTGAAAACTTCATATGGCATGAGAATAGGCACGTAAAAGATGGTAAACTCTGACATCCTACAGATTCGCAGGCTTAGAAAAAATTTAATAACTTAAATCCATAATTTAAAACTAAAGCAAGAAATCTTCATATAGGTCTAGCTGTCGATGGTGTAAATCCACATAAATCTCTATGTAGTAGGCATAGTTCGTGGCATGTCTTCCTTGTTATGTAAAATCTTCCTCTGTGGTTAGTGATGAGAAGAAAGTTTTTGATGCTCACGTTAATGATTTCAGGCCCAAAACAACTAGGGCACGATATAGATGTTTATTTGGCACCATTAATCAATGATTTGAAAGATTTGTATGAAAATGGTGTTGAGGCATATGACGGTTTTAAGAAAGAAGTCTTTAACTTAAAGTTGTTTTGTTGTGGACTGTTAATAATTTCTCGGCTTATGGTAATCTATCAAGGTTAAGCACAAAAGGTTACCAGGGATGTCCAATATGTTGCACTAACATAAGGGATCTTCGTCTGTCGAATGGGCACAAAATGTGTTATATGGGTCATAGACGATATTTGCCCCTAAATCATCATTATAGGAAAAAAAATCATTTTATGGTGATAAAAAAACAAGGTGTTTCTTCTTTGCCACTTTCGGGGCAACAAATTCTTAAAGAAGTAAAGAAAATTGATTTCAAGTATGGAAAAATGAAGAAAAATAAGAAAGTAAATGGATGTTTCCAAAGGAAATCAATTTTTTTTGTCTCCCTTACTGGAAAGATTTACTTGTTCAACATTGTTTGAATGTCATGCATATAGAAAAAAAATGTGTGCGAAAGTATTATAGGTATATTACTTGATATTCCCGGTAAAACTAAGGATGTTTTAACTAGTCGTTTAGATCTTGTTGAAATGGGTATACAAACTGATTTAGCACCTGAAGAGAAAGGTAAACGCACATATTTACCTCCTTCTTGTTTCAAGTTGTCCTGAGAAGAGAAAAAAGTTGTATGTGAATCATTTGCATAGATGAAAGTGTCTGATGGCTATTCATCCAACATTCGAAACTTGGTATCCATGGGGGATTTGAAGCTGATGGATATGAAATCACATGATTGTCATATGTTAATGCAACAATTACTTTCGATTGCTACTAAAAAAGTTCGAGATTACTTGACGAATGTTTGCATATTCTTTAATCATTTATGCAGAAAAGAATTAGAAATGAAAAAATCGGATGTGTTGCATTGTAAGATAGTGGAAACTTTATGCAACCTTGAAATATTTTTTCTGCCATCCTTCTTTGCCATTATGATACATTTAATGGTTCATCTAGTAAGAGAAGCCAAGTTGTGTGGACCAGTTTGGGCGAGATGGATGTATCCATTTGAAAGGAGAATGAAGGTGTTTAAAATTTATGTGTGTAATCATTATCGTCCTGAAGCTAGTATGGTTGAATGTTATATATCGGAAGAGGTAGTAGAATTTTGCTCAGAATGCATGTGTGGGGTTGAGGCAATCAGAATCAGCAAACCATGGAATAACTCAGATGGGGTTGATAAAGGACTACGAGGGAACGGAACAGTGATCACTGTTTCTAGGGCAGAATTAGATCAAGCTCAATTAGTTGTGATGCAAAATAATCCCGAGATTCAATCATATCTAATGTAAGTAGAGATTATATTTCAATCATATATATTAGAGTAGTGATTTTCTTTTTGTTGTTTGAACTTGTTTGTACTCTTTTTTATGTTTTAGTGATCACATGGAGTTATTACAATCGATGATTCCAAACAAGGTTACAAATAAACAGAAATTGGTTATAGATGAGCATAATAAAACGTTTTGCCGGTAGCTGAAGAATTCAATTTCGACGAAGTTGGGAGAACAAAATCATGGATTATCGACTGAGTTGAAGCACATATCTCTTGGAGCAAGCATTGATGTAATAAAGCACCAAGCTTACATTGTCAGGGGGAAACAATTTCATACTAAGTCAAGAGATGATGCTCAACTGGTTCAAAATAGTGGAGTAAGTATAGTTGCAGAAGCTATACATTTTGCCAGTGCAAAAGATAATAACCCAGTTTCAGGCACAATGACATACTACGGGACTATTGAAGAAATATGGGAGGTAAATTATTCATTATTTCGTATTCCTCTTCTTAAATGTTCTTAGGTAGAAAACAATATTGGAGTTAAAACTGACGAACTTGGATTCACTCTGGTTGATTTAAGTAAGAAGGGAAACAAGAACGGTCCTTTTATCATGGCTGCCCAAGCAAAACAAGTGTTTTATATAACTGGTCCAATTAATGATAAATGTTCAATCATTTTATCAGTTCCCTAGAGGAAGTTCTCAGAAAAAGAAGATGATGATGAAAATGATGATTTATATCATGACTGTTTCATTGTTGGACAATCGATACATGAACAAGTTGAGAATACTCAAGATAATGATAATGATACCGATAGCAATACCGATGATCGTGATTATCTTAGAAATGACATCGAAGAAGGAATATGGGTCGATTGTGAATCAACCAAAAAGAAAAAGAAAACATGTTTAGTAAGTTATATAATACTTGTGTTTATTTATTTGTGTAATTCATTAATACTTGTAATTATTTATTTGTGTAATGCATTAACACTTGTGATTATTTATTTGTGTAATGCATTAATGTAAAATAATACTAATTGATTTATGTGTTGCATATGAGAGATAAAAGAGATAACAATGAGCAACATCAGGGTTGTGGTAAAACAAGAATGAGTTACATGACCCAACAAAAAGCCAAAGGAACCAAGAAAGATCTTGAATGGAATGATTTGGGACAACCAATAGGTGATGTGTATACAAATATGATATCATATCTTGGATCTAGAGTACAAGCCACGAATTCTATCAACTCAGGTGATTGGAGGAAGGTCCCACAAGATCTTAAAGACAGTCTATGGGAGGATATCATTGTAAGAAATTATCATTATGATATTTATTTATTTCTGTGTGATATCAAAATTTAATAATACTTTTCTTATTTATATTCTCAGGGTTGTCACAATATTCCTCAAACCTTCAAACGTGAGATTTTGGAAAAAAAAAACTAGTCATATAATGAGGGTTTTAAAAGTGAACTCACTACCGAGTACATCAAGCATTTAGCTAAACTGGGTATGATGGAAGAACTCAAATTTCCCCCGAAGAAGTATAGCGATATACTTGACAAAAGAGACTGGTTAAAATTTGTAGCTAGCCGTCTAAGTCCAGAGTTTCAAAAAATGCATCAAGAAAAAAAAGCACGTGCATTAAAAATGAAGTCAAGGCATCGAACATCTCGTAGAGGAATGACTAATATAAGAGAAGATTTGGTAAGTATAATTGATATTAAAGTTTAAATAATGGTTGATATTATCGCAACATATAGCTATAATTATCTTGTATGTTGTAGAAAAAAGAACTAAATATTCAAAATCTGGAGAGGTATCAAGTTTGGCTTAGATCGCGTGAAAAAAATAAAGTTCTCGTGATAGAGTTAGACCGACAGATTACCAATAAGATAGTAAGTTTTCTACGATTTTATAATTAACATATTGGTTTTATTTATATAAACTAATTTGACCCAACAATATCTTTAGTAGGAGGAGGTCAAAGAAAAATTGAGTCATGGTGAAATTATAGCTCAGGGTCGAGATGACATCTTGACTCAAGCATTAGGGACACCGAAACACCCAGGTCATGTTCGAGCTGGCAGGTATGATACTTTATAATAGTTGTTTTCTTTTAAGAATTATTTAGCTTAATTTATTAATTGACTTGGTTGATTATTTTGTAGGTTCACTGCGACCGTGTCCAAAATGTTTGAAAAAAAAACTGAAGAAAATGACTGCAAAAGATAAGATTGCTCGGCTAAAAGCTGAGATTGAAGAGCTAAAAAGACATAAATCTACAATAGAAGAGGAATAAGCTCAAAATGAGGAATACAATGAGGAAAATTATGAGTGGGAATACTATGATGAAGGACAATACTGTGAGAATCCAAATGATGAAGGATAATATTATGAGTATCCAAATGATAATGAAAGGCAATGCTATGAGAATCCAAATGATGAAGTCTATCGACCTGCCTCCTACGCATATGATCATTTTCATCAAGTATATTCACATGTCCCACAAACCGAAGACTATCCTATTGGTGAATTCTATCAACCTGTTCACCAAATCACAACGAATCCTTTGGATGAAGATGATCAATCAATTTATGAGTCCCCGCCATCGCCGAGCTATGAAGTGCAATTGTGTTCTGAAAATATTAACAATGTAGTGGCTAAGGGTGTAATCATTGTACCAAACATGGCTAGTCAAATTACCATCCATGGAATTATACTTGATGATTCAGTTGCGAGGGTTTGGCTTATAGATTTCTTACAAGAAGAAACTGAGATCCCTATTCCCTTTAGTAACATACGATATGTTTGGAACGCACGAGACACATTCCTACCTTGGCCAAAAAAATTAATCGTGACTTGTCAGGTATAAAATTATTTTCTCAAGTGTTTAAATTTTAATTTTACATGGGTACACTATATTGATATGTTAATGATATTATGTCAAGTCAATAGACATCTAAACGCAAATCCCTATCACCAAGCCCACATTTATCATCAGCTGGATCTCACATAGTCGTCCCCACTCAAATAGCTCAATCAGAACATTCAAATTGGTTAAGTGATGACCAATGGGACAGAATTGATCTTAGTCTAAAATTTATAGTGAATGAGTACTATTCCATTAAAGGTATAGATGGGATTGTACAAGTTCTCGTTGACCCGGAGTTTATAGGAGATTGCGAGGCTATCTTCATCACTTCAGAAGACGTTTATCAAGCAGCCTCCATGGATTTGGGAAAGCATGCACCCAAATCCACGACAGCTATACAAATTTTTTGACACCGAACATCTTTCTATTGGCAACGATGAAAGTAAAAATAATACGGTGGATCTTATAGCCAAATGGATGATGACTATGGATAGACAAAACCAAATATATTTCATTCCTTGGATTGTTGAGCAAGAACATACTACTTAAATATTATCACTACTATGGTTGGATTTTAATCTTATAATAATTATAATTTATTATTGTTTTAGTCGACATTGGATGTTGGTGCTCATGATGATGCAGGGAATAACCATAATTTTGGACCTTTGGAAAAATCATAAATATCCACCAATAATTAAGGAGGTTATGGAAAAGTAAGTTTTTCAATTTTAATGTATGCATTGTTAATTTTTAAGAGTTAAAATTATAATATGTATTTAATTAATTTTAATTTTTGTAGAGCATACGCACAATGTTCAGAAAATGAATACATTGGCACATTTACAAAATTGTTGAGAGGTTCTTGTCCAAAACAGCCCAAAAGTCATGAATGCGGTTATTATGTACTAAGATACATTTATGATCTTGTAAATGCACCGAATCTGACAGAAGCTATCAAGAAGAAAATATGTTATATTTTATACTCTTTTTTGCTTAAGAAAAACTAGATATAGTATTTAATCATTTAATCTATATTAACTTTTCAATTTTGCAGTGGTTTGACAAAAAGGAATACAATGTCAAAGACGATCTACTCTCACTACAAAGCAATTGGTTAGCAAGATTAATGTCATTTATTTATGAAGTCTAATTTTTCATATGTATGTTGTACGCCCTGATTTTCAGCCCGGGTACTTTTTGCAGCTCGGGTATAGTTGGCCATCTAAGAATAATACTGAGGGACCCACAAATTGACATCTCCTCGGCAGAGGCAGTGTGACCCCCCAGATAATAACACGAGTTGAGGAGTACGAAGCGTTAAAGTACGAACTGGAGATGGGTACAACTTACAGCCTCCGGGACACGGGCTGGCATTATGCTCAGGTTGGAGTCCTCTGACCACCTGTCATGCCCATGAGTTTATTAAGCTAGATACGTTATATATAAATGTGCGCGGTCAGGCATCGCATGTCCATTTATCCCTGAATTCTCGGACACGTAATATAAACATGCGTAATCAGACATCACGTGTATGATTACGCCAAGCGACCCATGATCATTTCTACCTAATGATTAGACCTTACCTTAAGATATATTGTAATATTCACCATTTGTAGATGACAAGTCACAAGTGAGGGATGTATATTCACGTGACAACCCCAACACCTATCTTGGGATGGTTCTTCTATAAATACCAAGACCTTGGATAGAAAAGGGGTTGGGTCTTCTCTGTGTAATGCAAAGACTCTGTCAAAATATGGAGAGACATACAGTAATAATATCGACTTGTGGACTAAGGGGATTTTAACCTCTTAACCACGTAAAAAGGAATGAGTGTTCTTACTATATCATCTTTAAATATATTTAAGAGTGATTATTATTCTTACGGTTTACCCTTAAGCACTAGTTTATTCCAGCTAATCTTTGTTATATTATTTTATAATATAATGTAATATTATATTATATTATAATATAATGTTTTAGATTAAATA
The DNA here is from genome assembly GCF_963169125.1 of Humulus lupulus. Lineage (NCBI taxonomy): Eukaryota > Viridiplantae > Streptophyta > Magnoliopsida > Rosales > Cannabaceae > Humulus > Humulus lupulus. Next base: position 215,239,368 of record NC_084793.1, read on the forward strand.
AATGTGACAAAGTGTGTCACATATTGTAACATATAATAGAGAGTTACAATATTTAGATATATGAGATATATCCAAATAATGTAACATATTTGGTGTTACAAATTTGTAACTTCCAAATATTACCCTTTATTGTGTAAAATTGTTGTTACACAATATTGAGATGAATTTCATAAAACCATATGTGATATGGCTATTAGAGATATGATTTTAACCCCAATAATGTTTTTTGGGAGATACAAAATCATTTGGGAGGGTTTGGAACCGTTTGGAAAAACAGCACATTTTTTAGTGCTGAAAATGGTCGGTGGTCGCGGCCACTGAATGTTGGTGGTCGCGGCCTGTGGGACAGAGGCTAGTGACCGCGGCCACTAATGTCTCTGGTCGTGGCCACAGGCCAAAAACTGACCATTTTTTCAGTTTTTTCAATCTTTGTTGAATGGCTCAAAAAACCCAAATAACTCTCAAATCTCATTTTTAATTCCATATTAATCTAATTACACATTGGTAACAGCCATGGGGTTGGTGGAATTTGAAATTCAAAGGGTGTCTCTAAACTCTATAAATAGGAGCCTATAGCTCACTTGTAAGACACAACATTTCTATCCATTAGAGCACTTGGCTAGAAACACCTTGAGGCTTGATAATTCCAGAAAGATTTTCCAATATCTGAGAGAGATCCGTTAGTGCTTGAGTTAAGGGGAAATAAGCTTTTGGACAATGGTTTTAAACCTTGTTCAAGTTGGTGATCCCCAACCCTCTTCACTTAGGTTGTGTAAGTGAGAGTTTCTTGTATTTCTGTTGTCCTTTCTATTGTATTGTTTTCTTCTTATTCTCTTGTTCTTTTTACTTGTATTTCTTGTTCAAGAGTTGTAATCTTTTCTTTTCTTTTGTTTCAAACACTTTAATTTATTTGTAACCTTTTGCTTAGAGTTGTATTTTACTATTCTCTTCTTTCTCATCATCTTCTTCATTTTCTTTGTTTCTTTGTAATTTTCTGTTATAAAGTTGTAACCCCTTTTAATCAATCATTATTATTTGTAATATATTGCATAGAGTTGTAATTTCTTACTATTTCCATTGAGGCAAATTTATAGTTCCTAACAATCTTCGTAATACACTGTTGGCGAAAAATCGCATCAACAGTTTGGTGCTTTCATTGAGAGCTGCAAATTAGTGCCATTGAAAAAGATTCAAGAAAAAGTTCATCATGGTGGTCACTCGTTCAAGGCATGGTAACGAAACGGATCAGCATGGTGGGCAGGAGGCTCACTGTACCACTGTTTCTGACGAACAAAACCCGGAGATCCAGCAGCGATCGGGAAAGCAACCGATGGGCCACGACGACACCGAAATTTCAGCACCTCTGCCACCGAATCCGAACCCAGGTTACTTGACTACGATAGAGATGGAGAACATGCAGCTGGGGAGCCATCTAGCCAAGGCCAATAAGCAAATCGAGGAAGTCTTGGCTCGGCTACCCCATCTTGCAACTGATGTTAACATCGAAAAGAGGCAAGGCGGGACTCATAAGTCTCTCCAGGATAGTCGACCTAGGCCAAGTCGATCGGTTAGAACCTCAACTCCAAGTTCTACTCCCATGTCACCCAATCACCAAGAAGCCCTGTTTGGTGGCTTTCCCAGAGATCATCAACGAACCAGCAAATCGGTCAGAACCTCGATGTCGAGTTCGGCGTCACCATCAAATGCTCACGACCACCCGCAGAGATGGTCAAGGACAAACTTGCAAAGATGACATGCCCCAACTGACTTCCCTATACCGCGATCAAATCGCCAGGCTCAAGGAACCAGGAATGGTGGGGCAGAACGATCGCAAGCTAACTTGGTTCGGCCTGATGGGACGAGGATTGCCTCACCGATCAAGCAACCTCTGTCATCGATAAGGCACCCGTCCCCACCTTGTTCAGCTTAAGATGTTTCGACCTATAGAGACAGGAGGAGGAATCCTCCTCCCGCTGCCCTTGTTTATGCCCCACGAGCACGTGGGAATATCCCAGATCCTCATCCTCGGCCGCCAGCTCTGAGTTTTTCTAATGGAAGCTACTGGACGGAGGGCCATCAAAGTGAGAGGACCAATGCAGATTTGAGGAATCAGTTGAGCTCGGCTCAGAACCCTCGATTTGATCCACATACCGATCTTCGAGATTGCCTGAATTCACAAAGAACCAATTCAGTTTGTGATGGAGTCCGCAGCACTCACCACGAGGGAAGTCCTTCTGAAGTGCGTGATAACGGGAACGCCCCACCAAACCAAGCTCGAACTTGGAGGGACAATAAACCATCAAACGCGTACGGTCGAACGGGAGCTGTTGAACAGCCCCAAGGAACCAAGGACCCAACCCTCGAGAGGTTGGCCCAGATGGAGGAACTGATGAGAAGACTCCTATCAGAAAAGGAAAAAGATGAATATGACTTAGGGGACGAGCAGGAGCTTTTCACCCCCAACATCCCAGCAACTCCATACCTGCTAGGTTTCAAGATGCCCCATTTATCCAAATTCGACGGAGATGGAGAACCGTCTGACACTTGGGGATGTTCAATACCCTAATGATGGCCCATAACATCGAACCCGAGTTAAGGTGCTTGGTATTCCCTTCGAATCTGGTCGGACCCGCTAGACAATGGTTCAACTAGTACAAAAAGCATTCAATCAGCTCGTGGAAGAGCTTCTCCACTGACTTTAAGAGGGCATTCCGGGCTTCTCAAGCAGCTCGGATAAAGGCAGACTCCCTGGAAAACGTAAAGCAGCAGCCCGGAGAGCCTCTGAAAGCTTACTTGAGTAGGTTTGCCAACATCGTTATGCAAGCTAGAGGTGCGGATGAAAGCTCTAGGCTTATGGCGATGAGAACACAAATCCTTGTCGGAGGTGAACTGTGGAAAGAGATCCAGAGAAAGGGCGTCAACACAGTGGATGAATTGCTGAACAAGGCTCAAAGGTGGATCAACCTGGAAGAGGTGCGAGCTTCGGTCATAGGAACCAGCCAGGTCCCTGCCCAGCCCGTTGGAGAGGTAACGAACGTGGCAGCTACGGATCAAACCGCTACCCAGAATAACCACGAGGGAGGAAGCAAGAAGAAGGGAAGTAGCGAGGGTGGCCAGAATGGTTCAACAAAGAATAAACTCATGGAGAAGTTCAAAACAATCTATGCGACTTACGCCGACCTCACGGATACCAGAGAGCGAATCTTCTTGGTGAACTATGCCCGCCTTCAATGGAAGAGGCCGGAGCCTCTAAAAAACCAAAGGGCGAAGAGAGACCCTTCAAAATTTTGTCGATTCCACAATAACATCGTTCACAGCACCGATGACTGCAAGCATTTGAAGGATGAGATCAAGATGCTCATCAGGGCCGAGCCCCTGGCTCAATATGCTCGGAATCAAATCACTCCTAATCAGGCCGCTGGGCAAAACATTCAATCAGCTCCGGAAACCCCAGAAAATCAGACCAGAGCCCAGGAGAGTCAGGACACCCCTCCTCCTATAATAGGAGGAGAAATAACTACCATCTCTGGAGGCCCTCATCTGGCGAGCACGCGCAGAAATGCCCAGAAGAGGTATGTCAACGAGTTGAGGTCTCACAATGGAGTTGAGTTCGCCCCAGAGCAGCGTTTGTCTAAACAGCAACGGTTGGAGAAACATCCGATCAGTTTTACCGAAGAAGACGCTGGTCATGTCCAGTTCCCGCATAATGACCCTCTAGTCATAACCGTCCAGCTTTCCAATCGTAGAGTTAGGCGGACCTTGGTCGATAACGGGAGTTCCGTGAACCTGCTCTTTAGGTCCACATTGGATAAAATGGGATTGTCTATGACCGAACCAAAAGCAACCTCCATGGTGTTGTATGGGTTTTCTAGAGAAGGTTTGACAGCTATCGGAATGGTCGAGTTGGTGATAACCCTGGGTGAGGGACCACGAACTGTTTCCAAGCTGCTCGAGTTTATGGTCGTGGATTGGCCGACCGGATACAATGCAATCTTGGGAAGGCCCACGCTAATGGCATTCGAAGCCATAACTTTCGTTCACCACCTCGTGATAAAATTCCCTTCATCCACGGGAATATGCTGTCCGAGGCGATCAGCTCGCTGCTAGGGAATGCTATAGCATTTCCATAAAGGGAAAATCACAACTCGGGCAGCAGACTATGGCCGTGCAGGATCAAGGAGAGGAATCCCAGGAAGTCAGAGATAATCCTGGGATGGAAGAACCTCAGCAAGTCAGCTGCAGGGGAACCACCCCGAGTGAGGATATTGATCCCCAGATGGGTGAAGATAGATCTGAGCTCCAGGCTATCGAAGACCTCGAAGAAGTAAACATTAATCCCAAAGATGCTTCGAGGGTCGTTAAGCTCGGGAAAAATCTTGACGCCGACGGAAAGGTGGAACTGATAAATTTTTTATAAGAAAACCTAGATGTTTTCGTGTGGTCCCATGAAGACATGATAGGAATCAGCCCAAGTGTCATCATGCACACGCTGAATTTGGACAAAAACATGCCTGCGAAATCCCATAAACAGAGGCGCCTGGGTACAACCCGAGCTGAAATGGTGGAGGAAGAAGTAGTTAGACTTTTGAAGTGTGGCTTTATCCACGAGGCCAAGGGGGTATGGCCTGAGCAGCTCCTGCAGGTGCTGTGGGCACACCCCTTTCTCCTTAACTTTTGGAAGTGAGGTCGTCCTCCCTGTCGAAACAAAGATAGCCACACACAAGCTCCAGACCTTTTGCCTGGAGCGGAATGACGAACTACTCAGCGCATCCCTCGACCTAATTGATGAGAAACGAGAAGATTCACGGCTACGGCTCGTGCATTATCAACAAAAAATCACTCGTTGCTTTAATTCAAAGGTCAAGAAGCGTGTCTTTGGGTTGGGAGACCTAGTACTCCGAAGGGTATTTTTAGCAGGCAAGGATCCCAAAGATGGTGCCTTAGGCCCGAGCTAAGAACGGCCCTATTAGATAGTGGAAATCATACAGGAAGGTACTTTTAAGTTGGCCCGACTTAGTGGAGAAACGGTACCACGGACATAGAATGCTATGCATTTGATAAAGTACTATCAGTGATCAAACCACCTGTCTATGTAAGGCTCGAGTATAAAAGCCATTTAATTTTAGAAATATATATAAAAAAAATATATGTTTATGGTATATTTGTATCTTCGTACTCTTCATTGAGAGTTCGTACAGTTTCATCTGCATGTTAGTTCAAAGAAACCCAGAAAATCCACTTCCTGATTACTTGGGGGGCAGACAACCCGAGGACCAGGTTCCAAAACTTAGAAGTTGGTTAAATTGATTAACCAGTGTTTTTCTAAAAAAAATGCGAGGTGGCAATAAAACTAAAGCGAACTAAGTTTTTAATTAAATATCCTGGACACGACCAGGTTCCGATACTTAGAAGTTGGTTAAATTGATTAACCAATGTTTTCTAAAAAATGCGAGGTGTCAATAAAACTAACGCGAACTAAGTTTTTAATTAAATATCCTGGACACGACCAGGTTCCGAAACTTAGAAGTTGGTTAAATTGATTAACCAGTGTTTTTCTAAAAAACGTAAGGTGTCAATAAAACTAACACGAACTAAGTTTTTAATTAAATATCTTGGACACGACCAGGTTCCGAAACTTAGAAGTTGGTTAAATTGATTAACAGTGTTTTTCTAAAAAAACACGAGGTGTCAATAAAACTAACGCGAACTAAGTTTTTAATTAAATATCCTGGACACGACCAGGTTCCGAAACTTAGAAGTTGATTAAATTGATTAACCAGTGTTTTTCTAAAAAATGAGAGGTGTCAATAAAACTAACACGAACTAAGTTTTTAATTAAATATCTTGGACACGACCAGGTTCCGAAACTTAGAAGTTGGTTAAATTGATTAACCAATGTTTTTCTAAAAAAAATGCGAGGTGTCAATAAAACGAACGCGAACTAAGTTTTAATTAAATATCCTGGACACGACCAGGTTCCGAAACTTAGAAGTTGGTAAAATTGATTAACCAATGTTTTTTCTAAAGAAAAAGCGAGGTGTCGATGAAACTAACGCGAACTGGTTTTTTAGTTAAAATACCCTGGATACAACCAAGTCCAAGACCTGATACTTAACAGGTAGGATATAAATCGTCATTTTTGGTTACGGCCAGAAGTATCTATCTCGACCTAGGGGTCATTTCCTAAGGCTTTAAAAGTGCACATCATGAAGCATGAGGAAGAAATCAAGGAATAAATAAAACTTAGATAACTGAAAATAATGTATATAAATTGTCTCGAGGAGAATAACCTCGTGCTTAAAGTTTACAAAAGAAAAATATACATAACATAGATAAAGGCAAATGAAATCTAAGACCCTCCAGGCCGCTCCGAGGAGGACACCTCCTTGATCTCCTGCTCGCCAGTGACAGAGGCCTCCCCAGTCTCAGACTGGAGCTCTTGTTGTAGACGAGCCTTGAACTTCTCGAGGTAGTGCCCCCACACTTCGGAGGCCATAAAGGAGAAGTTATCATCCTGGTTAAAGGCCTAGTAGTGGTACAGCATACTCTCCATGGAGGAGGTCGATGCCTTTTCCTCCTCCTGAATAGCTGCCTCGACCTCCAGTTGTTTGGCCTTGGCCCCCTCGAGCTCGGCCTGAAGGGCTGCCGAGGCAGCCTTCACCGCCTGTTCACCTGCTTGGGCTGCCACCGAAGCCGCCTTGGCACTTTGTTCACTCTACTGAGAGGCAGCGAGAGCAGTTTGGGCCACAGTCAGGGCAGCCTGAGCAGTCCGGAGCTCATCTTTGAGTTCATCATTCCTGGCCCTGGCCCGAGATATGCTGCGATGATGAGCCAGGACCGCCTGCAAAAAGAAAAGAAACAGTTAGGCACATACCTAGGAAAAATAATTAAAGTCAGGTCTGGGAAAATGCTTACTGTGAGGTTCATCCCCAGATTCGATTCCATGACATTCTCCGGGCTACTCTTCTCGATCACCCTCAGGTCGTTGGGCTTGGCCTTATAGAAGTGTTCCACTGCGTAGTTTTCCATCTCGTAGACGGTCCCCCGAAAAGTGTCTGGAATCAGCTCTAGATCCTGGGTGCTGACGGGGATGCGAACAGTGGCGGCAGGGACTACCGAAGCTGGGGGACCAACCGGTGCTACCTGGTCCTAAGCAGGAGCTAGGGGAAAGCGAGGAGGGGGTGCTGCCGGACCCCTCTTCTTCGAGGCTGCGGGGGGCAGAGCTCCCGAGCCCGAGCCTTTCCCTTTGGCCGGGGATTTGGAAGCGGTCACGGCAAAGGGAGGCGTTTTCTTTGCCGTAGACCGAAGTTTCTTGACTAGGGGACCCTCACTGAATCTCCCTTCCTGGAACACCAAGCGGATGTCAGGTTCCCCTCGCTGTCATCTCCTCACCTGAAAAAGAATGGGAAATGCGTTAAGTGGGCATATACATTCATCAGTTTACAAAGAAAATACGTATAAAGTAACAAAAAATCACACCCTCCGAGCTAGAGAAGGAGTCTATTTCCACGACCTCCGACCTCAGAACTGCTATAGGGGAAGGAGAGTCTAAGTCAACCACTTCTTGGATTAGGGGAGGCTCCGGTTCAGGCTCTACCTCAGGACTGGATTCCTCTACATATTGTCTAAGTCTTGGAGCAACTTTACCCTCGAGAAGGGAGGGCCACGACCTAAGGTTGGTCCCATACTCCTCAAAGAAGGCCAACCTAAAAGACAAGGTGTTGTCTACTACTACGATTCCTCTAGGACGGCCCATGTCATGACGTAGTACTAATTGATCTACACACTGAAGTAAGGTTGTGTTATAGGCAGGGTCTCTAGGGTGGCGATGTACGACCTGGTTGGGGTTAAACCTAACTAGCCTAAGGTCGGCGGCAGCCCTATCTAGGTCCCTAAAGGGGTATGGGTTACCTTGGCCAGAGGGGCCGGCTGCTGCCCCCGATAGAGCTCGATCCGCGTCAGGGTTCTGAACGGTCTCAGGAGCTCGCCTCTTTCGCACGAGCGGCACCTTGGCCTCTTCTTGCTCTTCGCTGCCATCGGCAACAGTGTCTCCCTCTGGAATGGGCACTGGCTCGTGGGCTATCAAGAAATTAGCTCACGTCCTCCTCAGGGCCAAAGTCTATCCTTCGGAAATTAATTTACATGCCAACATTGTCTCGTCAGACATGAGCTGGCGGTAGTCCTTCTCGCTGGACAGGAGCCCCGCCAAAGTTTCATATTGACCACCAAGGGTCTCTAATCTGGTCGTCCTCGCAAAAATGGATGCACAATGATGCTCCAATCAGTATACACGCAAAAAATATAAGAATAAAAAAATAATAATAATTTCGCGAGCTGAGAATAGAAAGGAAACTTACGAGAATGGTATTCGCAATTGTGAAACCCATTCGACATAAAGAACTGATCTTTGAAGTCGTTGGGACGGCTGGGCAGTTCGATGACTGCAGGTGAATTCGGGAAACGGGTCAGATAGTAGAACCCGTCGCCTCGTCCCCGTTGATCTGAGCTGGCCTTGAGGCAGAAGAAATAAAGGATATCCGCAGGGGTGGGGACCTCCCACATCTGTTTCTGGAAGAGATACCTCAGCCCGGCCAATAGACGGTAGGAGTTCGGGGGAAGTTGAAATGGTGCCAACCTCATGATAACTCTACAAAATAGAGTTATTTTACCATATTTTATATGCTAATTGTTGCTTAGTTCTTGAAGTTTTTAATTAATTTATTAAGTTTTTAAGTAATTTTGAATTTATTAGTCTTATCATGATTTTATATATTTTTGTGTGTTTTTATAGATATTTTATTATAATATGTTGTAGTTTAAATTATTTAAAATTAGTATTGTTAAGTAGGAGGTAAAAAGATGAAATTTTGAGCTTAAGTGTTAAAGAAAATTAAGTTTTAATTAGTATTTTCATGGAACTTATGTTGTATATTTTATTGAAAATATTTAGTTTTAATTTAATTAATGTTTATTTTATAGGGAATATTTTGTATTGTTGGGCTCTTGAAAAACAAGAGCAATGAAGGAAAGGAAAAAAGAAATAAAACTAGAAAAAATAAAGCAAAAGATGGCATTTTTGAGAATGGAAAGAAGGGATTGCCCATGCTCCCCCAGGCCCATGCCTGCCTTCTCTCCAGGCCCACGGATCATGCCAGCTGAAGTCCTCCCTTCTCCTCTTCTCCCAGCAGCTCACGGACCCAACTCGCCAGGTGCAATTTCCTTCAGCCAACCCATCCATGCCTCACGTTCAGCTCCAACCAATCTGCACCTCTCCCTCTAGCCAACCGAAGGCCCACATGGCCCAAGCCCGATGTAACGCCCTGGATAGCCAAGACCGCTACACTGTATACTTATAAAGGTGCAAGACTTGCTAATCATGCCATTAATTTGAAAATGTGTCATTAAATATGTATGAACTAGGGTTAAAAAGGTTTTGGTCTCAAAAGAATCCTTTTATATATACAAACTGTTATATACACGGGGTCCCAAAAGAAATAGAGATAAAAGTTGATTTACAGTCTTCCAAAAGAAACATAAACCAAGGTTAGCCATACTAAGGCAAAATGGACAATTTCTGGGTCACGTGTCCCTGCCTAAACCTCAACCGTGGCGACTGAGCAGCCGGCCATGTACATTCCACGTGCATAGCTCTCCCAATCAAGGCTGGTCAAGCTTGCCCTTTCCTTTACCTGCACCACGTAGCACCCGTGAGCCAAGGCCCAGCAAGAAAACATGAAATGCAACACAATCGATAATATCAGACAGTAAAATTCACTAAGCATGAACTCTCATCAAATAACTCACACCAATAACACTCAGCATGTATTTAGAGTCAAAGATGCAATCAAACACTTATAACATTCATATCACATAATAGTCAGGGCTGAAAACTTAGGCCGCACCCTATGTTTATCCCACTGACTCCGGCCCGCTTAAACCGAGCTCAGTGCATATTAAGCTGTCCTCGGCTACCAGTGGCCGAGCCGCGCCCTGTGCGCTAGTCTAACCCTTGGCACCCTTAGGCCGTTGGTTCACTAAATAGCTTGCATGGCATAATACCATCTTTTCAAGCATTCATAATAGGGAACTCTTAGTCCCATCACATATATTCAACTAGCTGCAGTTTTCTTACCTTTAATCTTTACGGTTTTGGGATTACGAGCAACGCCCCTCAAGCACGATCTGTTCCCGAGCCTAAGCCTTTATCACCTAGTCACAAGCAAAGTATAGGGACTCATTAATACTCAAGTTAGGGTTTCCGGTTACAAAACTAACTTCCGGGAAAACAAATCCCACCAAGCACGGTGGTGGAATGATTCCCAAGCTTACTAGGCTTGATCTAAATCCTTAAAAACCCTAAAAGATCAAGTGGAGAACAAAGGGCTGCGGCCCTTGAAGCTTAGCTGCGGCCCTAGCCTCAAAACAGAACCAAGGACCTCCCAGGCAAAGACACGCACCGCGGCCCTTGCATGGGCGCCGCGGTGCTCACCCCTGGCCGAGCCTCCTTGACTCATCTTCATCCTAGGGTTGCAGCGCTCTAGAACAGAGCCGCGACCCTTCCATTCGAACCCAGAATTCCCACCATTTATAGGCTTGAAACCTTAGCCAAAACCACCCTTAAGCTCCCTACTTCAACACCCATCAATCCCAACACTTTTAGCATGACTTAAACAACATAATTCCACAGAAAACCCAGCCAATCACACACTAGAATTCTCTTTTTAATTTCTGAAACCCAAGAACATAAACACCCAAAACTAACCAGTCAAGAACTCAAATTCAAACCTCTAATTCATGGAGTAAAGCTTACCTTATTAACAGAACCTTTCCTCTATCCAAAGTCCAGCTGATTTCCCTAAGTTTCCCAGCTCAATTCCACCCTAATCAGTAATTGGACAGCACCTCAATAACCAGTTGGTACACAAAGTTAAACTTCAGAAAACACATGGATTAACCCTTACCTTAGTCTTGATTTAGTCCTGGATTGTTTACTGAGCTAAGCCTCTAAATTCCCCCCTGAATTCCTCTGAATTCCCAGCAATCTACAGCTCCAATTTCTCAAGAATTTTCCTCTGTTTTTCCTCTTGAATGTTTCTTGAGTGTTCCTTGAGAGAGAAGTCTAACTGAGGAAGGAAATAAGTCGGTTTATATTTTTTTCTTAAGACTTCCTAACTTTTGTCTTACCCGCTAAGTTAATCCCAAGGCTCGGGGTGTCGGAAACGTCCCCGAGGGTAAAACGGTAAAATCCCCCAATATTCCCGCTTAGACTTCCTAACCTCAAATATATCTCCATATATTTATTTTCATAACCCAATAGTCTAAATAGCTACCCGATACCTAAAATACCCTTGACTTATCCAAAGTCAATTATTAAATCACGTTGTGACTTTCTTTTCCGCTATCTAGCTCTAGGATCGCCTCGAGTCGTGCTCTGCAGTTTTACCCACATAGTAATATGGTTCTCACAATTACCATATTCACATATATCATATTAATATCAATATAATCATACAAGCATTCCAATCGTACAATTATACATTTAAATCACATTTAATCCAATAATGCCCTCCTGGCACACTAATCAAGGCCCTTAAGCCTCATTAGCGAATTTGGGGTCGTTACACCCGAAGCTTCCTTCAGCAGCCACCTGGGCCCGCCCTCCTCCAGCTGCTGCTGCCTTCCCAAACCGTGGGCCTCCTGAATTCCCACTCGGCCTAATTCAGCTGCCCAACCGAGCCCAGCTGCACAGCTGCCTCCAATCCGCCTGACACCTTCACAGCCCCTCTTGAGCCCATCAATTTCCACATTGTCCCCTTGTCCAAAATGCCAACTTTTTACCCACTTTTCTACACATTTTCACCACAACATCATCATTACACCCTATAATTTACCTCTACATACCGTATTTATTTTATTTAATTAATATAATCAATTTAATTAATTTAAATTGATTATTTTAATAATCTCATTTTGGCTATAAATATGGAATTTCAAGACCATTTTGGGTGCTTAATTTTTGTTTACCATCTTCTTTTCTCCCATTTTCTCTCTACCATTCTCTCTTCCATTTTGGGTTTTTCAAGAGCATTTACAAGTATGTATGTCATTTATTTTGTAATTTCTACTCTAGTTATGTGCTTCTAATCTTTTTCATAAGATTATTAAGATCATGATGAAGCAACTTGTAACTAGGTAATATTTATGTTGTATGTTGATTTCCCTTGTAATGCAACAAAGTTTATGGATTTTTCTTCTTCATGTATATCTTTCATCTTTAATATCTCATATTTTTTATTGTTAGATAATATGCATTTTGTTCTTCATTTTGCAAAAACATAATATTCTTTGTGTAAGATGTGTCATTAAATTGTACACATCCATGCTTAGAACAAATATATTATGTTTTGCCTTATAAATAATGTTATTTAATTTTATTTTTTTTGTTTCATTAGGTTGATTCACATTAAATACTTTGAAATTATAATTTTTGAAAAGTGAAGAAAAATCCTATCTTTTTAGAAGTGATTTGTGCTTAAAATTATAAATCTATTTGGAAAATTATAGTTTGATTTATTTTAACTATCACTAAAACTTGGAAATCAATATACTAATAAATATTATTAAACTTACATTTTGTGGATTCTAGTATCTTAATAATCTTTCCTTTTACCACTTATTTTAAAATCCTTATTGGGTTATTTTCATTCTCTTAAATAGCTTTATTTTAAATCTTTTATTTTATATTCATGATATTAAACCTCATCAATCTTTGGAGCTAGGTTAAAATTTATTAATTTTGATTTAAAATAGTTTTCTTTTTTATTTTAGACAACTCATTTGGGTTCGATCTCGTGCTTACACGAACACTATATTCCATATACGATTCGTGCGCTTGCGAGTATAAATTTTTAAAATATACCCGTTTTGGGTCCATCAAGTTTTTGGCGCTGTTGCCGGGGAGTTGCAAGAAGAAAAGAAATGAAATTTATCTCAAGATTAGTAAATTCTTCTACTAGTTATTTTAATTTTTGCACTTAAAAAAAACTATATATACAAAAATATAAAAAATATATATTTATCTAAAACTAAAAAATTATATAAAAAGAAAATTTGGGATGGTTCTACCACCCATAAAAAAATGCTTGCTTATATTTCTATATTTATTGTTTTTTTAGTTGACGGCACTTGTGCCTTCTATCTATCTTTTTAATTTTTATAGTCGATGACACTTGTGCCTCATAATTTTATTATAATTTTGTTGTAATTTTTTATTCCTTGTATTTCTTTGTTAGTTGACGACACTTGTGCCTCCTAACCTCTGTTGTAATTTTCTTTATTTATCTTGTTGTTATTTTTATTTATTTATTACAAGTTACTAGTTGATGGAAATTTTGCCTCCTAGCTAGTTGATGGAAATTTTGTCTCCTAGTCTTTTATCTTATGTTTTAGTTGATGGCACTTGTGCCTCCTAATTTTTACCTTATTTTTATTATGGTTGATGGCATGCTATGCCTCCCTACTCTTGCTTAATTATTTTTTTTAGTCTTATTTAATTTCACTCTATTTTTCTTTGTCTTTTATCTTATTTTAGTGTAATTGTGAAAAAAAATACTTGAAAAAAAAAAGTAAAACCTAAATCTTGTCCTGTCACCATAAGCAATTTTTGCTTAAAGGAAATTTGAACAAAATTCCCAATCCGCCTCTACTAATTAATCTCGGGGAGTTGTTAGTAGTGCACGAGTAAGTGGAATCAAATAGGCCTGGGGACAAGTAAACCATAAGAATTATATTATTGTGAAATCTCTAAAAATTATAAGTATGCTCTGTGGTTGCGGTTTTAACTGATCTTCTACATTAGAAAATTGTTTGTTTGAGATTATCTTTGTTGTTTTGTTTGTTAAAATTGTATGCATCATTGGGAACGTAACTCTAAAAATCGATTAGTAAAAAGACGTTTATCTTTGTTTGAAATTGAAAGTGTTAGTAAAAATTTGAGCATCATAGAACCAATTGCTAATCCTGTTGATGAAAATGTTGTGCCTGAAAAAACTTTGCTTGAATATTTTGCACCTATTTCATCTAATGCTCCTTCATGTATCGTTCTTCCCACCACTTCTGCTACTCATTTTGAGCTTAAACAAGCAATCATTCAATTGTTGCCATCTTTTTATGGGTTAGATAGAGAGGATTCTTACATGCATGTCAAAGATTTCTTAGAAATTTTCTCAACATTTAAATTTCAAACTAATATTGTTTCCTTTTTCATTAAAAGATAAATCAAAAGCTTGGTTAAATTCCCTTCGGGGTCTATAACTACATGGGATCAACTTTATAATAAATTCTTACTGAAATTTTTTCCTATGTCTAAAACTGATAGTCTAAGGAGAGAAATCTCCGAGTTTTTTCAAAAAGATAATGAAGAATTTTATGAATGTTGGGAAAGATTTAAAGATTTATTATTAAAATGTCCTCATCATGGTTTTGAAAAATGGAGACTTGTAAAATATTTTTATGATGGTTTGACTCCCTCTAATTGTCAAATGATTCGATCTATGCATACTGGAAATTTTTTAAAATTTCAAGGACAAGAGGCGTGGGACGCCCTTGAAGATTTATCTGTCAATTCACAACAATGGAATTATTTTGATCCTAGGTCTAGGTCAACTAATTCACCAAAAAGAGGAGGAAGGTACGAAGTAAAAGAAGAATTAGACTTAAGAACATCCTTAGACAAATTAGCGAGAAAAGTAGAAGCTTTAGCCATAAGCCAAACTATAAACTCTCCAATACAACTAAGAAAAGATGTTTGTTCTATATGTTCTAGTCCTTGCCATAATGCCCAATCATGTCCTTCCTACCAAGAAGCCTTTTCTGAGGAGGCCAATGCACTTCATGCTTATGGGAAACCAAATGATAGCCCATTTTCATCCACCTACAATCCAAATTGGAGAAACCATCTGAACTTTTCATGGAGACAAAACCAACCCCAAATGAATCAAGGGTACCAATACAACACACAAAACCAAACTCATGCCCCACAAAATCAACCATATCCTCAACAAAGGAAACCTTCCTTAAAAGATACTTTACAACAATTTATGCAATCCACTCAACAAATCCTACAAAATCGATCTCAATCAATTACCAAACTCGAGACACAAGTAGGACAACTCGCCACTGCTTTAGCTGATAGAGAAAAAGGAACATTCCCTAGTCAACCTATCCCTAATCCAAAAGATCAATATGAGATAGGAAAGTCTAGTCATAATGGAGAAGTTAAATCAATTTCAACTCTTAGGTCCGGAAAGAACATTGTCAAACCCAATTAAATACCTGAGGTTGAAAAAGAAAAAGAAAAAGAAAAGAGTCAGCCTTCTAGTTCTAATGCCACTGACTTTTCAAACAAGGAAACTCCAATCCATCATTTCATTCCAAAAGCCCCATTCTCACAAAGATTACTTCCAATTTCAAAAAGGCGTCCAATATAATGACATCTTAGAAGTTTTTAAACAAGTTAGTATCAATATCTCTTTCTTAGATGTCATTAAACAAATTCCTGCCTACTCTAAATTTTTAAAGGATCTTTGTACTGTTAAAAGAAACACTAATATTCCTAAAAATACATTTTTAACTGAACAAGCTAGTTCCATTATTCAATATAAGAGTCTTGTTAAATATAAAGATCCTGGGTGTCCCATAATTTCATGCATTATTGGTGATCATTTTATTAACAAGGCTTTACTTGATTTGGGTGCTAGTGTGAATTTATTGTCTTATTCCATTTATAAGCAACTTGGTCTTGGTAAGCTAAAACCTACCTCTATAACTCTTCAATTGGCCGATCGTTCTGTGAAAATTCCTAGAGGCATTATAGAGGATGTTTTGATAAAAGTTGATCAATTTTATTTTCCTGTTGACTTCATTGTTCTTGATACTCAACCTGTGGAAAATATGCATGCTCAAATTCCTATCATTTAAGGTAGACCATTCTTAGCTACATCTAATGCAATCATAAATTGTCATAATGGTGTTTTGAAATTATCTTTTGGAAATATGACTGTTGAATTGAATGTATTTAATGTTGTTAAATCTGTTGAGTGTGAGGAAGTGCATGAAGTTAACATGATAGATAGTATTTGTGAAGAAATGACTTACTTGACTTTTGTGAAAAATACTTTGGTATGAACTTCCATGTTGATGACTCTAATGATGATGTGAATTCTTTGCTAGAGCCTATACCCTTAAATGAAACCAAAGTTGAACCTTTTTCACCCTTAGATCATGTTCAATCAATTTCCGAGTCTCCAAAGTTAGACCTTAAACCTTTGCCAGAAAATTTAAAATATGCTTTTCTAGGAGAGTCTGAAACCTTGCCTGTTATCATAACATCCGCCTTAGATAAAGAACAAGAAGATAAATTGTTAGATGTCCTTAGAAAACATAAAGAAGCCATTGGTTAGACCATTGGAGACATTAAAGGAATTAGCCCATCCATATGTATGCATAGAATCCATCTAGAAGAGAATGCTAAAACCTCTCGGGAATGTCAAAGAAGGTTAAATCCAAATATGAAAGAAGTGGTTAGAGAAGAGGTCATAAAATTAATAGACGTAGGTATCAATTACCCTATTTCTGATAGTCAATGGGTTAGTCCAGTTCAAGTTGTACCTAAGAAGTCTGGGATCACAATTGTTGAAAACAAAAAAAATGAATTAATTCCTACTAGAGTACAAACGGGGTGGAGAGTGTGCATAGACTATAGAAAGCTGAATCATGTTACTAGAAAAGACCATTTTCCATTACCTTTTATTGATCAAATGCTTGAACGATTAGTTGGCCATGCATATTATTACTTTCTTGATGGGTATTCGAGATATAACCAAATCCCCATTGCCCTAGAAGATCAAGAAAAGACTACATTTACATGCCCTTTCGGAACTTTTGCCTATCGTCGCATGCCTTTTGGATTATGTAATGCACCTGCGACTTTTCAAAGGTGTATGATTTCAATTTTTTCTGACATGGTTGAAAGATTTCTTGAAGTGTTTATGGATGATTTTTCTGTGTTTGGTTCCTCCTTTGATGAATGTTTGCACCATCTTTCACTTGTTTTGATTTGTTGCAAAGAGAAAAACCTTGTGCTTAACTGGGAAAAATGTCATTTTATGGTTAAAAAAGGAATTGTTTTAGGCTATGTAATCTCGTCTGAGGGAATATTAGTTGAGAAAGCAAAAGTTTATCTTATTTCAAAACTTCCCCCACCTAAAATTGTGAAAGAAATTAGATCATTCTTAGGCCATACCGGTTTCTATAGATGATTTATAAAAGACTTTAGCAAAATTTCTCGGCCTTTATGCCATTTACTTGGAAAAGAAAATGTTTTTTCCTTTAATAATGATTGCCATGTTGCCTTTGAAAATTTGAAAAAAAATTTGACTACTGAACCCATTATTCGACCCCCTGACTGGAAAATACCTTTTGAAATAATGTGTGATGCTTTTGATTATGCTATAGGTGATGTCTTAGGACAAAGACTTGAAAAAATAACCTCATGTAATTTACTATGCTAGCAAAACCTTAAATGATGCTCAATTAAATTATTCCACAGCCGAAAAAGAATTGCTTGTTGTTGTTTTTGCATTGGAGAAATTTAGATCTTATTTGTTAGAGTCTAAAATTATTGTTTATTCTGATCATGCTGCATTAAAATATCTCTTATCGAAAAAAGATGCTAAGTCTCGTTTGATCCGTTGGATCCTGCTTTTACAAGAATTCGACTTAGAAATACGTGATAAAAAAGGATCTGAAAATGTTGTTGTTGATCATTTATCTAGACTAGCTGTTGAAACTATACATGACTCCACTCCTATCACTGAAACTTTTCCTGATGAAAAATTGATGCATGTTTCTTCCTTGCCTTGGTATGCTGATATTGTTAATTATTTTGTCACTAAAGAAATACCATCTCATTGGTCTAAACATGATAAATCTAAATTTGATTCTGAGGTGAAAAATTTTATTTGGGATGATCCTTACTTGTTTAAATACTGCCCTGATCAAATGATTAGAAGATGCATTCCAAATTGTGACCAATTTAAAATCATATCTTTTTGTCACGATCATGCATGTGGAGGACATTTTAGTGGTAAGAAAACAGCTGCTAAAGTTTTGCAATGTGGTTTTTATTGGCCTACTATCTTTCATGATACATATGTTTATTGTAAAGCTTGTGAACGTTGCCAAAAGTTAGGAAGTTTAACTAAAAGAAACATGATGCTTTTAAATCCTATTCTTATTATTGACATATTTGATGTTTGGGGCATTGATTTTATGGGACCGTTTCCTAACTCTTTTGGTAACCTTTATATTCTTGTTGGAGTTGATTATGTGTCTAAATGGGTTGAAGCTATTGCATGCCACACTAATGACCACAAAGTCGTGCTTCAGTTTTTGAAAGAAAATATATTTTCCCGTTTTGGTTCACCACGTACTATCATTAGTGATAACGGTACACACTTTTGTAATAAGCCATTTGAACATCTGATGAAACAATATGACATTACACATAAAGTCTCAACGCCATATCACCCACAAACTAGTGGTCAAGTTGAAGTGTCTAGTAGGGAAGTTAAGCACATTTTAGAAAAAACTGTGAATCCAACTAGGAAAGATTGGTCCTTAAGACTCACCAATGCATTATGGGCGTATCGTACCGCGTACAAAACACCCATTGGCATGTCACCCTACAGACTTGTGTATGGGAAGGTGTGCCATTTACCTGTTGAGTTAGAACATAGAGCCTTTTGGGCAATTAAGCAGTTAAACTTTTCTTTAGACAAGGCAGGTGAGAAACGAAAGCTTCAACTAAATGAACTAGACGAAATTAGGAATGATGCTTATGACTATTCAAAAAAGTATAAGGATCGCATGAAATTTTACCATGACAAAAATATTTTTCTCCAGGTCAGAAAGTCCTTTTATACAACTCTCGTTTGCATTTATTCCCGGGAAAGTTACGCTCTAGGTGGTCCGGTCCTTACATTGTTCGTATTGTTTTTCCACATGGAGCTATTGAAATTGAAAATCCTAAAAATGGTGATATATTTAAAGTTAATGGACAAAAATTAAAACCATTTTTAGAATTGAAAACCAATGAAGTGGATGAGATCCTCCTTGAGGATCCTGTTTACCATGCTCTTTGATTCCTATTTGATCTTGATAACTTGTGTTTTATTTGTTTTGCTTGTTTTATGTGTGATTTAATTTTTTTTTTGTTGTATCTTTTACTCTCTTAGTGATGCACCATATCGAGGTACGACCATTCTAAACTCTAAACTCTTGTCAAATTTAATTTATATGTATATTTTGACACATTGAGGACAATGCTTAAATTATGTTTGGGGGTATCAAGTTTGTATGGTTATTATCATTAAGGAGAGTATTATTTATTGTGTTTATGTTTTGCGTTGTTTATGTTTTGTGTGTAATTTTTGTTTTTATTTATGTTTGTTGAAAAAAAAACTTTATTAATTTTTGTGTTGTTTTGTAAAAATATATATATTGTTGTCTTGTTAAAAAAAAATTGGTGATATTTTTTATTTTCAATGATAAAAATCTTGATTGAGTTTGAATTTAATTCTCTTAAAAATATGAATAATTTTAAGCTTTTTTTTTAATTATTGGGTCAATTTTGCTTATAACAAAAATTACATTTTTCATACACAAGAACACTCTTATTTCCTATAAGTTTAAGTGAAAAATAATTTTAATGAAAACCTATTTTTAAAAGCGAAATTGACAATTTAATTAATTACATAAGCTTAACTTTTATTCATAATAATTTTTTAGAATTATTTGCATTGTGCAATTTTTGAGAAAAATCCTTTTTATATCGCCAATAAAAAAAATGTGTTTTAATTTTTCTTTTGCTTGAGGACTAGCAAAACTTTAAGTTTGGGGGTATGATAACTCTACAAAATAGAGTTATTTACCATATTTTATATGCTAATTGTTGCTTAGTTCTTGAAGTTTTTAATTAATTTATTAAGTTTTTAAGTAATTTTGAATTTATTAGTCTTATCATGATTTTATATATTTTTGTGTGTTTTTATAAATATTTTATTATAATATGTTGTAGTTTAAATTATTTGAAATTAGTATTGTTAAGTAAGAGGTAAAAAGATGAACTTTTGAGCTTAAATGTTAAAGAAAATTAAGTTTTAATTAGTATTTTCATGGAACTTATGTTGTATATTTTATTATTGAAAATATTTAGTTTTAATTTAATTAATGTTTATTTTATAGGGAATATTTTGTATTGTTGGGCTCTTGAAAAACAAGAGCAATGAAGGAAAGGAAAAAGAAATAAAACTAGAAAAAATAAAGCAGAAGATGGCATTTTTTAGAATGGAAAGAAGTGTCAGCCCATGCTCCCCCAGGCCCACGGATCAAGCCAGACGAAGTCCTCCTTTCTCCTCTTCTGCCAGCAGCTCACGGACCCAACCGCCAGGTGCAATTTCCTTCAGCCAGCCCATCCATGCCTCACGTTCAGCTCCAGCCAATCCACACCTCTCCCTCCAACCAACCGAAGGCCCACATGGCCCAAGCCCGAAGCTTCCTTCAGCAGCTACCTGGGCCCGCCCTCCTCCAGCTGTTGCTGCCTTCCCAAACCGTGGGCCTCCTGAAGTCCCACTCGGCCCAATTCAGCTCCCCAACCGAGCCCAGCTGCACAGCAGCCTCCAATCCGCCTGACACCTTCACAGCCCCTCTTGAGCCCATCAATTTCCACATTGTCCCCTTGTCCAAAATGCCAACTTTTCACCCACTTTTCTACACATTTTTACTACAACATCATCATTACACCCTATAATTTACCTCTACATACCATATTTTATTTTATTTAATTAATCTAAGCAATTTAATTAATTTAAATTGATTAGTTTAATAATCTCATTTTGGCTATAAATATGGAATTTCAAGACCATTTGGGGTGCTTAATTTTTGGTTACCATCTTCTTTTCTCTCATTTTCTCTCTAGCATTCTCTCTTCCATTTTGGGTTTTTCAAGAGCATTTGCAAGTATGTATGTCATTTATTTTGTAATTTCTACTCTAGTTATGTGCTTCTAATCTTTTTCATAAGATTATTAAGATCATGATGAAGCAACTTGTAACTAGGTAATATTTATGTTGTATGTTGATTTCTCTTGTAATGCAACAAAGTTTATGGATTTTTCTTCTTCATATATGTCTTTTATCTTTAATATCTCATATTTTTTATTGTTAGATAATATGCACTTTGTTCTTATTTTGCAAAAACATAATATTCTTTGTGTAAGATGTGTCATTAAATTGTACACATCCATGCTTAGAACAAAAATATTATGTTTTGCCTTATAAATAATGTTATTTGATTTTTTGTTGTTTCACTAGGTTGATTCACATTAAATACTTTGAAATTATAATTTTTGAAAAGTGAAAAAAAATCTTATCTTTATAGAAGTAATTTGTGCTTAAAATTATAAATCTATTTGGAAAATAATGATAGTTTGATTTATTTTAACTATCACTAAAACTTGGGAATCAATATACTAATAAATATTATTAAACTTACATTTTGTGGATTCTAGTATCTTAATAATCTTTCATTTTACCACTTATTTTAAAATCCTTATTGAGTTATTTTCATTCTCTTAAATAGCTTTATTTTAAATCTTTTATTTATATTCATAATATTAAACCTCATCAATCTTTGGAGCTAGGTTAGAATTTATTAATTTTGATTTAAAATAGTTTTCTTTTTTATTTTAGACAACTCATTTGGGTTCAATCTTGTGCTTACACAAACACTATATTCCATATACGATTCGTGCACTTGCAAGTATAAATTTTTAAAACATACCCGTTTTGGGTCCATCACCTCACATAATTGAGGAAGTCCGCGAAGTACTGGTCAAGGGGGAGAAAGGCCCTGGCCTTTACGTGTTCATCGCTCCAGGCCACGAAATCATCCTGAAGTGGTGCACAGCTCCGCTCCCCCTCGTGGGGAGGTCGGGCAATGAGAGCCCCCATCCCAGCCTCGATGTTATGGGACAGCAAGATCTTGTTGACCTTTCCTTGGGTCGTTATCTTGGAGACAATCCTTTTAGCCTCAAAAAAGGTGTCAGGAGCGACCGCGACCTCCTTCTCCACCACGGGGCCGAACTCAGGAAAAGGGGAATCAGGGACGACCTCCTTTCCCTTGTGAGATTGCTGGGACGACGAGCCAACTACATTTTTCTTGGACGCACCTTTCTTGGGTGCCATCAGCTTGCCTATCGAATAAGAACGGCGGAGTTTTTAGTGGGCGACATAGAATTTTTTTAACATGAGAAATAACAAAGGCCAGGGGTCCTAACACGCGAGCTGATGCAATATCGGCTCGTGTGATGCCACGCGTTGCCTATGCTACGTGCCTAGGTTTTCCAACAGACCCCTGATATTCATGGATCCGTGTGTCAGCAGAGTCAGGCCATTACTTGCCTTGGGGAAAGGGTTTTAAAGAAAAACCGCCTAAGAAACGTGACCCCTAAGCTACCCAGTTTTATACCCTAAAAACATCTCGTCTTCCATATCCCGAATGGGTATTTGCTAAATTTGCCCAGAAATTACCTAGTTATGGACATCACAGTCATAGATATGTTTTAGGATCTACTCAATACGCCTAAAATCGAAACCTATACACCAAAGTTATTTAGGAACAACCTACTGTTGGAAACTGTAAAGTGCAGATTCACATGACAGAAAAAGGAAGAAAATTGAAACACACAAGAAACAGGAAACTTACAGTATGTTCTTCAAACGAATGTTGCAAGCTACGTAGAAGAAGGACTCCTGGGGAAATCCTTGATGACTGGGTTATGGGAATTTCTGGGATTTTAATCAGAAAAAGAAGGAGAGTTTTTGAAGCTCGAAAGAGAGAAAATGAAGAAAAATTTCGAATGAAAGGTGATGAGTACTGAAAATTGCTAGCCCTATTTATACGTAAAAGGCATAAGGAAACGAGGACCGTCCGATCAAGCTAATGCGAGATACGAGGGTCATGACTCGAAAGACGAAACGGCGGCAAAAAGATGGCCAGGCCATTTAATACAATCCTCGAAACCCGAACAGACGCCAATCACGGCGTTCCACGTGTCCATTACTCAAATGATGGGCAGGGCCTGGATAATCGCAATGGAAGTTTAAAAGTCCCTACCGTGTCAGTCAGAGAATGATGTCATAAGACGCGGGCAGGGACTTGGGGGACAAATGTACGCCCTGATTTTCAGTCCGGGTACTTTTTGCAGCTCGGGTACAGTTGGCCATCTAAGAATAATACTGAGGGACCCACAAATTGACATCTCCTCGGCAGAGGCAGTGTGACCCCCCTAGATAATAACACGAGCTGAGGAGTACGAAGCGTTAAAGTACGAACTGGAGATGGGTACAACTTACAGCTTCCGGGACACGGGCTGGCATTATGCTCAGGTCGGAGTCCTCTGACCACCTGTCACGCCCACGAGTTTATTAAGCTGGATACGTTATATATAAACGTGCGCGGTCAAGCATCACATGTCCATTTATCCCTGAATTCTCGGACACGTAATATAAACGAGCGTAATCAGACATCACGTGTCTAATTACGCCAGGCAACCCATGATCATTTCTACCTAATGATTAGACCTTACCTTAAGATATATTGTAATATTCATCATTTGTAGATGACAAGTCACAAGTGAGGGATGTATATTCACGTGACAACCCCAGCACCTATCCTGGGATGGTTCTTCTATAAATACCAAGACCTTGGATAGAAAAGGGGTTGGGTCTTCTCTGTGTAATGCAAAGACTCTGTCAAAATATAAAGAGACATACAGTAATAATATCGAGTCGTGGACTAGGGGGATTTTAACTTCCGAACCACGTAAAAAGGAACGAGTGTTCTTTCTATATCATCTTTAATTATCTTTTAGAGTGATTATTATTCTTACGGTTTACCCTTAAGCACTAGTTTATTCCAGCTAATCTTCGCAATACACTGTTGGCGAAAAATCGCGTCAACATATATAACTTGCTAACTTGACTTATATGTTAAATGATATTTGTATCTTCTTATTATGTATATCCAAACTACTTGTATGATATGTGAATGTATATAATAATATGTTATATTTTAATTAGATAATAATTAATCAAATTAGGTATTATATATTATTATATAAAATTTGGGTACATAATAATAATTAAAAAAATTAGGTAATATAAACGGAATTAGGTAATAATTAATAAAATTAGATAATAATTAGATACATGTTGGTCCAGTTAGCATAAATAAAGACTACATAATTATTATTCTACTAACTTTAGATATTTTACCCACTAAAAAAATATAATGAATTTATGACGGTTAGAAACTCAATCTTGAATACTTTTACAGCAAATTTATGTTGTATTATTTTGCTCCATCTAGAAAAATAAGTTGGGTTGCCTTGCTTGCTAGTGATCATACGCGCAGTATAACATATTAGAAGTCAAAAGCACCCTTGAGTTAACGCTTATTTGTAATTTACGGTAAGGTCGTTGTCGGAGGCCTACTTGCCCATAAAAGGCCACCCATACATATCCTAAAGTGGCAACTATTTTTTGGGTTCATACTTCATATCATTTTATTATTATTATTATTATTATTTAGATACATTTCATTTTGATGTTTTGATCACATGATGTCTTTCTAAGCCTATAGCTAGTAAGATACGGTAGTTTTTTTTTAATTTTATTAATAACTTATTCACTATATAAAAATATATTAAAAATTGTTGCTTTGCTTCACCAAACTCTTGTATAAATAATAATGGAAATTAGTCTAAATGGATAATCACAAAAAATATATATCTTACATATGCTTTGACTGAAGTCAGCGTTGACCAGATTAAATCTTTTTTATTTTTATTTTTTTGTGCAGCACCGCTATCACAAAAAATAAAATAGAAGGTACAATCGGATCAATATGATCGATAGAACCAGATTGAAATGTGAAATGATGACTTTATGCAAGAATAAAAAATATGTATAAATATATATATACTAGATATAATGAACGTCGAATAAGTATGTTTACTTAGTTTTATTTATAAAATTTATTAATTATTTTTATTAAATTTATATTAATGCCATATAAAATTTGAAATAAATATTTTATTTTAAATAAATAATTTTTTTATTTTTGTTTAAGTTTATATTTGTTCTAATTTTTGTATTTGGGAGTGACAACAAGAAATTATATATTATATGTTTAATGTAATATTAAATATTATAAGTATATTTTAATTTTAAGTTTCTTACTGGTTTTTTTTTTTTAATAATTTGTTGTTAATTCACGGTAGATTATATTATATGTTTAATATGATATTATTCTAATAACTGAGTTTAAGTTTAATTAAATTTTATTTAAGTTATTAAACGTATGATTTTATTATTTTTAAATAATTATTATTATAAAATACCTCAAAAATATCATATTTTAATGTTTAATTATTTATTATTTTAAAATAATTATCATTGTAAAATATCTCAAAAATATCTTTTTTTAATTATTTATTATTTTTAAATAATTATCATTATAAAATATCTCAAAAATATCTTATTTTAATTTTTTTAATTATTTATTTTATTTTATTTAAGTTTAAATATTTACAATCTACTGTTACATATAATAATATTTAATTAAAATTTACATTAAAAAAATAAATAAATCGTTAAAACCAAAAATATTCATCATTCCTTATTAGTAATAACTATTGGGTTTATCCTATAGTTTAGTTGATAATGTTGGCATGATGCAACTAAATGAATAGTAGTATACCATGAACGGCTTTTTATATAATATATAATGAAATAAACTATTTTTAATTGTGGTTATAATTAATGAAAAAGAGTTTGAGTTTGATATATCTACATTGGACATTGACTAAGATTATAAAAACTTGCTAGAACATGTACTCCACGTGTCATAAAGTCATAATAGTCAGTGATACAAAATTAGTCCTTCATTCTAATTCTAAATTTGTTTAGGGAAATCTACAAAAATACACTAAAGTTAAAAAAAATCTGAAAAATATGGTGCATTACAAAAATACGGAATTTTTGGATAAAAACACGGAATGGCAAAATTGTAAATACGGAGTGGCAAAATCATAAATAAAAGCTGTAAAATACAATTTTTTGTGAACAATGTTTACAAACTAGTAAATATCTGTTACAAACTTGTAAATATCTGTTACGTGTTTGTAAATAATATTTACAAAATCCATTATAGAATTGCAGATTTTTTTTTTTGTTTTTTTAGATAAAACTTCCAAATAAATTTGTAACTAAATTTTTTATTTTTGTAACAATAGTTTACAAATCTAGTTTTACAACTAAGAAATATATTTTTGTAACTAATATTTACGAAAATATTTTATAGTTAAGAAATCATTTGAAAATGTCTTCTTCGTTACTATGAGAGAAATCAAAACCCGGATCACAATTATTCTCAATTACCCAAGTAATAAATCTAAAACAAAAACAATGGAATTATCCACTGAAATTAAGTTCATCACAATATATACATATATTATATATATTCAAAAACCAGTCAAGAAGATGAAAAAACTATTAACAACACTTTCTAACCGTATATACATATATTATATATGTATATGATGATACACTTTCTAACCAGTATATGTATATATCTATTGACTGAAATTAAGTTCATCACAATATATACATATATATATATATATCTAAAAACCAGTCAAGAGATTATTTTATATTACCGTGTATATTCAAAAACCAATCAATATATACATATGTTGATGATGATGATCAGTAGTTTTCATATTACCGTAAATGTGTAATTATTTTATATTACCGTATATTTAGAATTTTTTTCCTAATCACCGTACTTAATGTAATTATCCCATTTGTTTAGGCGAGCTAGTTGGTTAATTTAAGAGTATTTTTCAAAATTTGCACAAAGTTATTGGCCAACCCAATTAAAATTTGTCAATCAGCGAATTAAAGTATGGACCGAAAAATTACACATAATCAATTGATCTACATAAGTAGACACATGTCACTTTATATTTTATTAGAGGTGTACATCAAACCATTCACCCTACATAAATCGTTCACACCGCACCGCCTTGTAATTTACGGTTTGGAATCTTTTGCGATATAATTGCGATTTGTATTGTTGTCAAATCATATAGTGCAATACAGTTTTCAGTTTTAAATTTTATAAATATGGTTCAAATTGTACTAGACTACATCATTATATATATATTAATTTTTTTATATATTACTATATTTAAACTTAATGCATACATATATTTATATAATATAACATATACAATATCTAAAAAAATGATTATGTTTTATAGGAGCTAACACATATTCTACTCCAACCTAAAAATATTTCTTCTTAATCAAAACATTTAATTTTATATCACATTTTTCATTTGTTATTAGTTTGTTATATTTTTATTGTTTTATTAAAAATTTATTAGTTTGTTGTATATTTATTGTTTTGTTAAACAATATTTAGTTATGAGCTTTATTATGAATATTTATTAATTATAATGTTTAATTATTAAATAATTTGGCAATAGTTATAAACCCCCCACATCTCAATGCATTACACTGTATTTTTGCAGTATGGTTTATATAGTTTGAGGTATATGCGGTGCGGTTTGCAGTTTGGAAAATTTTCAAATCGAATTTGCGGTGTGGTCCAATAAATTAACAAAACAACCGCACTACCCGCACCGTGAACACCCCTAGATTTTATACCTTTTGCCACTTGAGGCTAGCTTAGGTAATATATATCCTATTAAAATATTATGGAAAAAGATGTTTAATTAATAAGTATATGATAGTGTTACGATAATATCTTTGGGATCCTAATATTGGTTTGTGTGATACAAATTTGATGTATATTAGGAGTGTTTCATAGTTTAGAAGATATGAATCGTTGAATGATTCTTTTGTAAGTTGTATATATACAACATATAACATCAATACAAGGCAACCATTTTTTGGTTTAATCTTTTCATGGTACCAGAGTCACACACTGATCCACAATAATGGTCGGCAATGACATGCCACTGTCACAGACCATATCAATGGCCGGCGCCGAAATGTCGCCGCAACTACCACCACCTAAAATTGATAAAATCGAAATAAATTCCCATTTTTTCTTTGGTCCTCAAGATCGTCCTGGCAACTTCATCACTCATACCTGCTTTACCGGTGAGAATTATGACGATTGCGCAGGAGAAATCGAAACCATATCTTTTAAGATAGTTAACTATAAGCCTATTTTGTCGAATTAAAAGACCATAGTATATCCTTGTAAGCCTATATAGAAATTTGCATCATGGTACTACTATTGGTCCAATGTATTCTTTCTTTTCACTTTTCATGTCGGTCGGAAGATGATAAATAGGTTTTGTCTCTTTTATTTCTCTAAGTCCAACGCCGACTTATAATTAGCAACTAGGTAAGGGAACTTTCTTATGAAGAAGCTAATCGACATTTCTGCTAGAGCTAATTTGATGACAATCCTAAACTTTTTAATAACTAATAAGCTTTCACACTCAACTTTCATTGACTTCAACTAAACCAGCAAAGCTTCATCTTAATCATACACTCATGGTTATAAATATCTCAGTCGACATATGTGTGTATGTATATTTTTGAAAGTGAACATTACATATTTACACCCCAAAAAGAACTTTCATAATTCCTTTCCCATATTGATCGGTTTTTTATTTTTTTATTTTATATATATATATATATAATAGAGGGCTAAATGGAGTTCACATGACCCATAGAATCAAGTGTAGTTATTTTATTTATAAGATTTTGGTAAAATTTATTTGATTAATAATTAGAGCATTTTCTAGGGATATGATTATTCATGTACTTGAAATTACGAGGTATACCCACCGTTACTTTTTTCTTCTTTGTTTATATTATATATATAATTTATATTGATATTGCTTCAGAGTCGAGACGTTTCAAAGTCGTAGAGTGGAGACCAAACCATATCTAAACTCTTTTCAATAAATGACGGTGCTTCTTGTTTGAATATTTCTATTCACTATCATATATATATATATTCCATAAATATATTTATAGGGTACACGATATTGTCATCGCGAAAGGATTTCGGTGGCGGTGGAAACAATACAAAACAAAGAAGAAAAGAAAAAACAGAGGTGAAGATTGAGATTGTTACCAAAGTTGAAGATTTATGTGTGTTCTAAAGGTGGCGAACTCAGGGGACAATAAGCTTATTATTAGCAATAATAATAATAATAATGGGGAGTATAATTGGTTGAACGAATCACCGCTGTTTTATTCAGGTGAACCGATAATGGCAACGGGTTTTGGGTTAATGGATAGGGAGAGGGAAATGAATGCCATGGTTTCTGCTCTAACCCGAGTCGTTTCGGGGGATTCAACCGATTTCACTGGTCGCCATCACCATCACCCAAATCAATGGTTGGAGATGAGTGCTTCTGCGTCGTCTGACATGGGTTCGGGTTCCGGTTCTGGTTCCTATGGTAATAAAAGGGGAAGAGATGAAGGAGGAAGTGACTTGTCAACTGAGTCTGTTTCCAGACTTTGTAGGGCATTTGGAGATCATCCCTTTCCAACTCAAGCCTCTAATTCAGCTTTAGAAGGTAAATGCTTTTGTTTTTCTTCATTAATTTCTTGTGTATTTTAGATCATGACAAATTAAAATTGCTCTGCTCTTGAAACTTGACCTTTCTCCGTCAAAAACGAACAGAACTTTTTTTTTTAAAAAAAGAATTGTTCATTAAACTATTGATAAAACAGTTGGAAGAGGACTGTTACATTCATTCATCAAAAAGAAAAAAAATTAATATGCTTTTTGTTTAGTGCTCTTTTGTTCTTTACCCCAAGTAGTTTGTTCTTACCTAACCAATGATCATCCAGTTTTAAATTATAATTTTTTTATACATCAACTGACCCATTTTCTTTTGAACTTACACAGAAACATCATACATGTGGAGAAGCTGCACTGGACCAACACAAACGACGTCGTTCACTTCAACATACGAGTACCACCAAGAATTCCCCCAACGACAACAACCAGAACAAGAACAGCCCAGAAGAAAATACAGAGGAGTGAGACAAAGGCCATGGGGAAAATGGGCTGCTGAGATAAGAGATCCTTTCAAAGCTGCCAGAGTCTGGTTAGGCACATTCGACACAGCCGAAGCTGCCGCCAGAGCATACGACGAAGCTGCCCTGCGTTTCAGAGGCAACAAAGCCAAACTAAACTTCCCGGAAAACGTACGGCTCCGATCACATCCCGGAAATCCGGCGGGGACCCAGTTGGTTGTTTCCGACTCCACGAATACCCTTTTGTCGGTTTCCACTTCGGCTGAGCCAATCGTCCATTCCCAAGTTCAGCTCCGTAGTTGTACCCTGTCAAGTTCTTCCGACGTCGTTTCGAGAAATCTGCAGAGTTACTCTCCTCATGTTTTGAATTCAGAGAGGACAATGAGCTTGTATGACCAAATGGTTCTGTCGCAATCGGTAGCTTCACATGTTTCCTCGTCGTCTTCTTTGTCACCTTCTGCATCTTCTTCTCCATTTTTTTCTTCCTCTGTTTCTTCTTCTTCTCCCTCACTACAGTTGCCATCATTTTCTTCGTCGTTTTGGGCCCAACCGCCGGTTCAGCTCAGACCAGCTGCTTCTGATAGCAGCCCTTCAAATTTTCCGGCGGAGCAGTAAAAAGGGGTTCGAGGCAAATACTACTTCGTCAAGCCGACTAATTAATTCGATAACCAAGAAAATATTAAAATAATTTCTTGGTTTTTGTTTTCCTTTTTTATTAGCTCATGAACACTTTTCTTTTTTGACGACACTCCTTTGTATACTTTTCGTACTCATTTGATTATTTGTTTAGCTCAATTATGATGTTTATTAGACATTTGCAATTTTTTTATCGACTAGTAGTTGAATTAATAATTATATTTCGATCAACCATTTATTATTATTCTTATGGGGCATAATTTGAAAATCTTCATTTCTTTTGGGATATTTGCTGCATAAGTAACTAAAGTTTTAAGTTTATAATCAGCATTTACCTAATTTTTTTTTCACAGGAAAAGTAGTCAATGTTAGTAAAATAGTTATTCCTTTATTTTCCGTCTGTTACACTTCGTTAGGTACTGACTAGACCAACACGTGTCACTTCATGATTGGTTCAACTTAAAATTATTTTTTAAAATTAATTTTAACAAATTTTAAAATAAAAATTAATTAAAAATATATATTTTAAAAAATATATAAAAAATATCTAAATTAATTAAAAAATCATTTATTTACAAACTTATATCTATCAAAAGTTATAAACTAAATATTAAAACAAAACAAAAAAAAACCAATTAAACAGATGAAAACTTTCGGCCAACACAGATTCAAAGCAAAACAAACAAGAACCTAATCAATAAAGATCAATATGCTTGAGGAAGCTTACTTTTGCGCCACTTCCAGTAGTCAGCTCAAATTAATTGAGTTCTTATATTCCAACATGGTGCACACTTAAGAGAAATCACAAATAAAAGCCTCAATTAGAGAAATCAAAAAATCCAAAATCGCAAATAACAAATTACAACAACTCTTTTTTTCCTCTCCACCAAAAACCCTAAACCCATCTCAGAACACCACCCAAAACACAATCTTGATCTTAGAAACAAAATCCAATCAATGAATCACAATAATACAATCAGGGCAATCTGGGTTTTGAGATAAAATTTTGAGGAAAAAAAAGAATACCTAAAACAACATCAAAATGAGTCAAATTCATAATCAATCAAAGTTGGAGGTTAACGTTAGGGCTTTAATCCCAAATAATACCAGTGCTTCAAAACCTAACCCTCATTTGTCTTGCTAAGAAGCTTTGATCTTATGAACTCGTTGTCCCCAATAGCTTGGATCCAATGAAGGTGTCGTCGGCACAGTCGAAGGTCTTCGTTGGCCACGTCGCACAAAGGTCTCTGTCGCTCATGTTCCTTGCATCTTGGATACGTCGAAGGTTTCCATTGCCTAAGTCTTGTCGCCTAGATTTGTCGTCTCAAGCAGCATCTGCAGAAAGAAACAAAAGAAGAAGAGAATGGTGATGACGAAAAAAGAGTCAAGGAAGATAAAGATAAAGAAGAAGGGGTTTTTTTATTTTGATTTTAGTTTTAGTTTTAGTTTTATTTGTTTTTTTAAATAAATTTTAAAATTTTCAAGTGTTTTTTTGCTAGTATTCCAAGTTTTTTCAATACATTTATATTATTTTAATTCCTAATATTTAAAAAATGTATTTTTAATTAATTTTTTATTTTGAATACATTTAATTAATACATTTACATTTAAGTGACACGTGTTGGTCCAGTCAGCACCTAACAGAGTGTAACGGACGGAGATTAATGGAATAACTATTTTACTAACATTGGGGACTTTCCCCGCGAAAAAAAAAAGATTGGGTCTATGCCGCATAAAAACCCAAAACTTTGGGTATTTATGCCGCAAATATCCCTTTCTCTTTTGATAAAACTAGAAAATATATTATTAAGTTTTTGAAATTTATAAATCGTTTTCTTGTAATTACTATAGTATAAATATGATTAAAAAACCATTTATATTCAATTCAAAATATTGGTATATTATAGTTGATATCAATAGACATTATAATTATCAATCTTGGTTTTGCATATAGTTTTATACTACTAAAAATTTTCGTTAAAATTAAAATCAATCATAACATTAGGGTTTATACCTTTTTAGACCATGTGTTTTGCATCATTACCTGTTTGGATCTTGTGTTTTGACAAATTATTTTTTGGACCCTGTATATTTGTAAAATAATTCAAATAGGCACCTAAACCTGATTTTGATGAACAAAAAATTGAGTATAACAACACAGTTCTTAGACAGAATGACTGTATTTTTGTTTTGAGTTGTTAGTTTGATGAATTATTTGTGATTTTAGTTCAAAAAAACTTTGATCAAAATCGGGTTTAGGGGTCTATTTGAACTATTTTAGAAAACACAGGGTCCAAAAAATAATTTGTCAAAACACAGAGTCCAAACAGGTAATGAGACAAAATACAGGGTCTAAAAATGTATAAACCCTATATAATTACTAGATATAAACAACGTGCAATATGCACGTTAGTTTTATTTATAGAATTTATTAATTATTTTTATTAAATTTATATTAATGTCATATAAATTTCAAATAAATATCCTATTTTAATTAAATAATTTATTTATTTTTGTTTAAGTTTATGTTTATTCTAGTTTTTTAATTTAGAAGTGACAACAAGAGATTATATATTATATGTTTAATGTAATATTAAATATTATATGCGGATTTGAAATTTAAGTTTATTGCTAGTTTTTTAAAAAAAAAAAATTTGTTGCTAATTGACAGCAGATTATATTATATTTTTAATATGATATTATTCTAATAAGTGAGTTTAAGTTTAATGAAATTTGATTTAAGATATAAACGTATGATTTTATTATTTTTAAATAATTATCATTGTAAAATATCTCAAAAATATCATATTTTAATTTGTTTAATTATTTGTTATTTTTAAATAATTATCATTGTAAAATATCTCAAAAATATCATATTTCAATTTTTTTAATTATTTATTTTATTTTATTTAAGTTTAACTATTTACAAACTACTATTAAATATAAGAATATTCTGTTAAATATAAAAATATTCTGATAAAGTTAACATTAAAAAAATAAAAAAATCGTTAAAACTAACGTGCAATATATATGTTTGTTTAGTTTTATTTATAAAATTTATTAATTATTTTTATTAAATTTATATTAATGTCATATAAATTTTGAAATAAATATCTTATTTTAATTAACTAATTTATTTATTTTTGTTTAAGTTTATGTTTGTCTAGTTTTTGAATTTGGGAGTGACAACAAGATATTATATATATATATATTATATGTTTAATGTAATATTAAATGTTATACGTGGATTAAATTTAAGTTTCTTCCTAGTTTTTTTTTAAAAGAAAAACAATTTGTTGGTAATTCACAATAAATTATATTATATGTTTAATATGATATTATTATACTAAGTGAGTTTAAGTTTAATTAAATTTTATTTAAGTTATAAAACGTATGATTTTATTATTTTTAAATAAAAATTATTAAAATATCTCAAAAATATCATATTTTAATTTATTTAATTATTTATTATTTTAAAATAATTATCATTGTAAAATATCTGAAAAATATCATATTTTAATTTATTTAATTATTTATTATTTTTAAATAATTATCATTGTAAAATATCTCAAAAATATCATATTTTAATTTTTTTAATTATTTATTTTATTTTACTTAAGTTTAAGTGATTACAAACTACCATTAAATATAATAATATTCTATTAAATATAAGAATATTTCGTTAAAGTTAACATTAAAAAAAATAAAAAATCGTTAAAACTAAGAATTTTCGTTGTATAGAAAAGATATAAAAAAAAATTATGTAAGGTTAACCGTGTTAAGTAAAGTGTGTTGTATCACGTTATTATGTTGTTTTGGCACTTAACCATACATATGTTCTAAATATTAAGTTATTTTCCTACCTAAGAAGCATATTTTCTATTATCAAACCAGGTTTCAATGTTATGTGATGGTACTAGTTTTCTATTTTGCATGATCATGTATAATGTTATCTTTTTCGTACTAGCTATGTGTTAGGAAATCCATATTGTAATTGAAATTAAACGTAATTCGATTTAATTATTAGATTTAGCATTAAAAAAATTTATGTAATTATTAATTGACATCTAAACACATTTTATATTTTAAAATAAAATGTAATTACTAGACTTTAAAATAAAGTATTGCTCTAGTAACTATACAGTTACTTCCAAACACATTTACACCTCCTTAATTAATTTTATGGGATTAATAATTCTTTATAATTTATTTTCTTCTATTTATTATTTTCATTTTAAATTGAATTAATTAATTCAATGAAAAAATATTTGATATTTATTCAACATTAATTTTGAAACTAGTTTCAAGTATTTAGAAAAGATATCATAAAATATTTATAAAATTAAGATAAATATTTCAATATTCATCCATGCTTACTTTTTCTTGAAACAATTAATTTCATTTTTTTTTAAATTCTCGTTTTTTTTTTCTTAACCTTAAATTACAGTTGAAAACTTATCATTTTATTTAGTTATTTTTTTAAACGATCTGCTAATCATGATTTATTGTGCATATATTTGTCTTTGTACGTATCATATTAGTTTTGACACCATTACTAATTGTAACATGCATTGAACCATAATTTATGCATATATGTTATATCTTATAAATTGGCATGTTCGTATTAACATCACGCCACCTATGTGATATAGTGGATAAACTTAATTTTAGTGAGACGCACGGTGATTGCATATAAAAGTTATTTAATAAAATCTTCTTATGGGATAAAGTGATCACGTCCCCCCATTTTTTATGTCCTACTTTGTTGGACACATGAAGTAATTTAGTATTACTGCAAGACATAAAAAAAAAAGAGTAGAAAAATGAATATTGTAGTAATGTGAAAGTAGTGCTAAGTTAAATTTGAGTTAATACTATCAATTGGTTTATTACCATAACCCTTCCCTTTTACTTTCTAATAATATACCTATATATATATTCTTATATTTATTTTAGTATCATTTAGATTTTACATTTAGTTTTAGCCGTGGTTTAAGTCTCGAGTAATGATATTTTGTATCTCTTAGTTTTAGATTTAGTTTGAAATTCCGTTTTTAGATATTACCAACTTTTAATGTTTATCATGTTTGATTAAGAAAATGTTCAGAAAATGTGTTTGATTGAACAATATTCCGATCAAATAGAATTTGATTATGATTAATCAGAATATACACATAATAGAGAAACAAGAACTGAAAAGGTAAAAATGACACAGTGATTTTTACGTGGTTTCAGTATTTTTGCGAATACTACTAGTACACGTGGCACAAACCCATAGAAAAAGATTGATTAATAAAGTATCACAAATATAATAGACTTGACTTAAGCAAACATAGTCTCCCTCTAATTATTTGCCGCAATCTAAAAGTATTCACTCTATTGATCCAATCTTTGTAAATCTACCAAGAGTCTGAAATCCCTTCTTCCGCGTTGATGAATGTTCACTTCCTCCCGAAGTGAGTTTTGAACGTACCTTCTCCCGAAAGCAGTATGTGTCACG
Source organism: Humulus lupulus (assembly GCF_963169125.1). Taxonomy (NCBI): domain Eukaryota; kingdom Viridiplantae; phylum Streptophyta; class Magnoliopsida; order Rosales; family Cannabaceae; genus Humulus; species Humulus lupulus. The sequence goes on from NC_084793.1 coordinate 215,275,722, forward strand.
AGTACCTTTGTACCTGTTAAAAAACAACTAGTGAAAGCTATACCAAAACTTTCCTTTCAAAGAAACATCAAAACAACAACTCTTCTCACACAAGATATCTATTGAAAACAAGAGAATAGAAGAGGTCAAATTTCCAAGGCAAATAGTCTCTTTTTTATAAAAGAGAAAAAAAATGTTCTGCCAGTTTTCTAAAGATATCAAATATTAAATGAGAATATTTGAAATCTTTAAGAATTTCGTTCAGCACAAATCCTGCAAGATCAAATAAAGATTTTGTCAACGCAGACCCGATCCTGATGTTTCAGGATTAAACGATCCATGACATAATTCAGTCCAGGTTCATTTTCGTGGAGACCAAGATTTGAATCACCTAAATAATATCCTACCCCTGAAACTTAGGAATAAAATAGCAAAGATCAAGTTGGAATATTTTTATCAAAAACTTTCCTTTTTTTGGATATTTACTCATTTAAAAACAAAAAAGAAATAAAAGGAATTAACCAAGATTTTTCCAGCTTGAATATACCAATAAACGCCCACTCATACATGTTTTTATCACAGAAAAATAAGGAAACAATTTAAAATATTTATTTGCCAATTGAAGAGGATTTTACAATCTCCCCCTTTGGCTTTCTAAGAGAAAAAAATAACACATGTTTAAAACCTGCAACAACACTGTTAGAGAGATCAAGGGCCTCTAATTAAGCACAGTCTAACATTGGTAAATAAAACAAAGCCAACTCCCCCTGAAACAAAGGGTCCAGAGTTTGTAAAAATAGAAAATAACACTCCCCCTAAAAGTGTAGGATCTAGAGCATGAATTTAAACAAACAAAGCAACAACAACAATCTCTCCCCTTTTATGTCTATGAAAGAGGCTAAAGTCCAACTAAAACAGAAACAAAAAAGTGCAAAAATAAAAACTTAAGGAGACTTGGTGGAGAGAGCCTGGAGCTATTGAAGAGCGAGTTGCAAAGTAGCATCCAAACAAGGAAGGACCGCAGAGATTTTGGTATCCAAAGCATCCAATTTTACAGTGACATCCTCTAGAATTGATGATGCAGAACCCGTGCCTGTAGAGACATTAGGAAAAACCACTGTCTTTTGCTTTTTGGAAGCTTCCATCCATTCAGGTGGCCTAAAACTCAGGCCAGGAGATGGACTTCAACTGATTCATGAGGAAGAAGGACTACCTTTTGAGTGGCCAGAACTTTGTAGATCAGTTGAGGGAAGATCAAATTAAAGCCTTTCTTTTTACCCCTTCGAAAAGAGATAATTTTCTCCATGATGAGGGAAGAAAGATCAACCGGTACTCCTGTTCCAATATTAAATAGCAACACAGCAAGATCTTGGGAGACAATAGCAGGATTAGAAGAAGGCAACCAATTGGAAAGTGCAAACCTCATTAAAACTGCATATTTGTGAGTGAGATTGCTAATGGAGATGATGGTGCTCGAGTTCCAAATAACTTTCTGCCCCACTATCTCAGACATAATGACATCTTTATCCACATCAAAATCTTCAAACTTGATGCCATCAGGAATTTGCAAAGAAGTTTGCTATGTCAATAGTAATGAAAGAGAACAAAAATGTCCTAGGAAATACACTTTTCCCAACAAAGGAGAACCAGATTTCAAGAAATCATCAGTTAAATTTGCATAAAATTCCTTCACTACCCGATCCACTTAACTAGTAAATCATTGTAAATAATCAATCCAACCCCTCTCTTGTAACCAACCCACAACCTCAAAACACCTATGAGCAGCCATGTCATAGTTTTTCTCATAAATGAACTTGTGATGAGCATAAAGAGGCATAACACGTTATCATTATAGCAAAACAAATGATAGTGAGGTTTAAAGGTTACACCTGATTTGGAGGCTTTAGGAGGAACCTTTGTGGTCGAGGGGGTCGGGAACACAAAGGTCTTAGGTTGGGGTTCTTCAGTGCCCTTTGTAACATCAGGAATGAGTTCGTAGGAACAACAGAATCAGACGATTTGTCTTTGGATTTTTCACCAAAACCTTCTCCAGACTCAGCTTCTGAAGAATCAGACTCCGCCTTTGAAGGATTAGACTCACCCTTCGAGCTGGGATTAGAATCATCCAACGGTGTGGTTGAATGAAACACATCCTCGATTTCAATGCTGGAGGAATGATGTTTGTCAGATGCCTCATGAGAAGACAATTGAACCTCTTTCGAAGAAGAAGGTTTCAATTTGGATGACCCAACCACCCATGCCTTTTTGACATAGGCCTTTTTGAAAGCTTGGGCTTTCTTCCTTTTCGAACTCTGTGTGGCAGGAGCAGACTCAACAGATTTAGTCACAATAGATGGGGAATGAGAAGGTCTTACTTGGTCACTGGCAGGTGGGTTCGAGAATCTGACAGCCTCATCAGCATATTTCACAGAGAGTGATTTAGGACTTGCAGATGCTTAGGGTGCAGTTGTTGTAGAGGATGAACCTGCGACATTCTCTGATAGAGGAATGACAGGTGGGATCTCGAGCGGTTTCCTAGAGTTGACAGGAAAAGTGGACTTGCGTGCGAGGGTTTTGCGACGGGTGGTTGGTGAAGTGGACAGAGGTACGGAGGCGGACGACGAGTCAGTGGGGTTCTCGGGTGGAGTTTCTTTTGAGGGTTTCTTGGCTTTGGTAGGATTGGAGTGTTTGGTGTGAACCATTTTTCTTGTTTTTGAGAGAAACAAAATGAAACTAAGGAGGAGTGTTTCGGAGTGAGAGGGACAATGAGGATTTTATAAGAGAGGCAAGGAATGAAAAATGGAAACCAAAATAAAGTGTGATCAATATAAATGGCAATAACCATAAAAACAAAATATCCTCTTTCCTTTTTTAAACACATACTCACAATTGACCAAGAATCATCAGTTAATTAGAGAGATCAGGATATTATTTATCTAGAAAATATTGAGATAGATCACAAAAAGACTAAGACACGGTTGTGAAAAAAATTCCCCCATTTTTCTTGTTTTGTTTTTTTTTTTTTAAAAAGAAAATTTATTCATAAAAAATTTCAAACTAAAGCCAGCTACCAATCACAACGAGATTAATGCAATGATCTGTTTTCAGAGAAGAATTTGTTAACAAAAAAATCAACGAAATATTTTTCAAGTGGGAGAATAAACTATTGACACAACATGTCTTGTGATGGTACAGAATCAAGATCTAAATAATCCATTAGTATATTAGAGCAAATCAATATGGGTATGAGAAAAATTTTGTTATATTTATCAGACATTAGTGTGTGTAGTGAAAGCAAGAGCACATTGTCCCTTTGTGGCATTTTCTTGAATTGGCCTTTTTCTGAGGGAACATTGCCCTTTTTGGCTGTTACCGCCTCTTTTTTGGTAACCATTATGGACGCTATAACACTATATTGATGGTAGCCCTTTTCAATGGTATTGTATCCTTCACATAATTTCTAGTTACATGGTTCCAACTTACTCAAGGTTGGCTTTCACATATCGGTGTAGGTAGCTCTATTCCAAAATGGAGTCTGATAAAAGAACCTTAATTAAAATCAAATGCTCATTTTTATTTACCCAAATTAATTCATTCGAATAAACTAAGGAGGATCCTGAAATTATTCCAAGCCAGAGATTCTGCAACATCACAAAGCAAGTTTGATAAAAAAAATAATAAATCCTCCTTGTGAACACTATGCATTGATTGATGGTTAACAAAAACTTAATAAAAAATATATTATGAATTCCGTAGATATGGCAGCAACTATAAAGTCAAGAGAATTTAAATAACACAAATCCCCAAGGATTTCCTGAGGGAATCAAGCCGAACCGAATCAAGAGCTTTTGTGAAGATATCAACAATCTGTTTTTCTGTCTCAATATATTATAACACCAGAGTTTTATTTTCAACAAGATCTCTAATAAAGTGGTGTCTTATATCAATGTGTTTTGTGCGTGAGAGTTGAACATGATTTTTTTGATATGTTTATTGCACTAGTATTGTCACAGTATATGATTATAGTTTCCATTTCAAATCCATAGTCAATCAGCATCCATTTCATCCACAATAGTTGAGTATAATAGCTTCCTGCAGCAATGTATTCTGCTTTCGCAATGGAAAGAGAGATAGAATTTTGTTTTTTTCTTAACCATGATACTAAGTTGTTGCCCAAAATAAAAACATCCTCCACTCGTATTTTTTCTATCATTAGAGTTGCCTCCCCAATCAACATCACTAAAGCACACCAAGTTAGGTTTAGTCTCTTTAGAGTATCAAATACCATACTCATGTGTACTATGTACATAGTGATTAATTCTTTTTACGGTTGCTAGGTGAGACTCCATTGGATTTCCCTGGTACCTTGCACAAACCCCCACACTGTAACAAATGTCAAGCCGACTTGCTGTAAGATAGAGAAGACTCCCAATCATACTTCTGTACAATGTGGGATCTGCTTTGACTCCTTGATCATCCTTAGTCAATTTGACCGTTGTGCCCATTGGTGTTTTGGTGAATTTTGCAGAATCAAGACCAAATTTTTTAACAAGATTTTGTGCATATTTGCTTTGACTAATAAATGTCCCATCTTCTGACTGTTTGACCTGCAGACCTAAAAAGTAAGTTAACTCACCCACTATGCTCATCTCAAATTCCTCCTTCATTTGATGAATGAATTCCCGCACTTTAGAGTTAGATGTGGAACCAAAAACAATATCATCAACATATATTTGAGCTATTATTATATCTTTCTTGATATGTTTAATGAAAAGTGTTTTATCTACTCCACCTCTTCGATACCCATAAGACACCAAAAAATGTGTCAATCTTTCGTACCATGCCCGTGGAGCCTATTTCAGTCCATAGAGAGCCTTTTTAATTTGTAAACATGGTTTGGAAAATGAGGATCATTGAAACCCTTAGGTTGTTCAACAAAAGCTTCTTCATTCAAGATTCCATTTAAGAACACAAATTTTACATCCATTTGGTGTAATTTGAATTTCATGAAGCAAGCAATTGCTAATAACAATCTAATAGATTCAAGACGGGCAACTGGAGCAAATGTTTCATCAAAGTCAATTCCTTCGACTAGAGTGTACCCTTGTGCCACTAACCTAGCTTTGTTTCTGACAATTGTAATGTCCTAGTTATCCAAGACCGTTACACTGTGTATTTTAAATAGTGCTTAACTCGCTAAACGAGTCATTAGGCTATAAACGTGCATCTAAATGTGATTAATGGCCCAGGGTTAAAAACTTTGGTTAAAAGGAATTGATGTTTCATTAAAACATTAAACTGAATATGAGATCCCATAATAGCATTTACAAAGTTGTTTACAGTTCCAAAATGGCCATTACAACTCAAAAGTTACAATTCGCCGACCTAAGCAGCAAAAATAGGGTTTAACCCTAGTTCCTCTGAGAAACCTTGGTTGTGGTGGTTAAGCAGCCACTCGCCACCTAAGCTCTCCAACTCATGGCTGGTCCAGCGTTTCTTTTCCTTTACCTACACCACATAGCACCTGTGAGCCCAGGCCCAGCAAGAAAACTTATACATGCTCATAAGCAGTGATTAACATATCTCTAAATCATAATAAACATGCCTAGCAGTAATAACCCTACTCATGCATGCATAACGCTCATATAAATGACTACAAAGTCATATGGGACCAAATGCATTAAATAAATGATTAAGTGATTCATATCGGGGCTCACTGCCCAAGTACATGACTAATAAGTCACACTGGGGCTCAGCGCCCTAGCATCTGGGACTAATAAGTCACCCCAGGGCCCATTTCTCTATCCTCTGTATAACAAGCCTTGGAGCTAGCCCAGCGTACCTAGCGTTTTAGTTTTCTACGACCATTGGGTCGGACAAGCGTTTAATGCGCTTTTGATTAGGTCTAATCATATCGTCCAGCGCTTAGTGCGCTATTGTCGCCCTTGACTCATAAGTCAATGCTTTACGACCATCACTCAGTGTTATTGCCGTCTTTGACTAATAAGTCAATATTTTTCTCAAGTATATAATGCTAAAATACATTCATCATATAACCAATATCCATTTATAGACCACTCAACATGCTTAATCAATAATCATAGGCATAATCATAATCATGCGCATTTACAGGGGCCAATGCCCAATCAAGACTATATTCCATATTCGGGCCAAGCCCTAATCATGTACATCAATTTTCTTACCTTAGGTCTGAGTATAATGTTGCTGACGCGGTTCTTCGCCAACAGGTAATTAAGAAAAGAAAGAGAAAGGGATTAGTGCTTATGTTGAACCGAAATAGATGAATGATCTCGGAAATGGAATGGTGACACAAAATACGTTTTTAGGTGGTTCAAAGGTTAAAATCCTTCTACTCCACCAGTCAGTATTATTGCTATATACTGGGTATTCTTTTACAGGGTATTTATTACAATAGAGAATCCAACCCCTTATAACTCCCAGGGTCTCCATATTTATAGGAGAAGGCACCTGAGAGTTGGTAAGAAGGTCATCTCGTGACCTTCTTACCTATCATGTCAACTCTGGGACATTCATGATTAATTCCTAAACCTGACACATAAGTGTCATCAAATCAATAGGTAAGGGGATAATGGGCCGCACGGCCCAACCCAGTCGTGGGTGTCTGAATATGCACGTTCTTGCTGTGTGTCCGAGAAGTCAGGGGTATATCAGACACATGATGTCTGATATATCCACGTTTACCTTGCGTGGTTGACTTTATAAAGGGTCACAGCCTCCAACTCTAGCTCGTACCACGAGCTGGATGATTCCCTCGACCTGTGGTCTTCAGAGTCCAGACTCAGTCCTTAAGCAATCTTGGCGAACCCTTGGGTTACCTCGAGCTAAGGAGGTAGGATCTTATGATGGCAGCTCCGGTCTTTGGGATGTCCACGTGGTAGTCATGATTAGGCCGTATCTCAGCTCGCTAACCAGCCCGTGGGAAAATCAGGGCGTACAAATGTAAAATAAGAATGACCCTCGAGCATGATCTTGATCTTGAGCCCCTAGCAGTAATCTAGTCATAACCAAATACAGAATCCTATCACAAATGAGAAAATAAAGGCTTCTGAACCAAGTCCTAGCCTCCGGGACCTCGAATTCTACCAAATCAGGTAGTAGATTCGATCTCGAGCCTTAAGGTTTGAAATCTCATCATTAAAACTTAAGGTTGCCAAAAATGGCCAAGCGGGCCACGACGCACCTCCCAGACAGAAAGTCCCCCTGTCTGGGTCCAGGGGTGGGCCGCGACTTGCCCTTGAGGGCTGCGGCGCGCTACAAAAATAGAGGCCCCCTTAGGCCTAGGGGTTTGCACGGGCCGTGACGCGCCCCTGCGAACTCAGCATCCCTACTTTGCCTCAGCCCAAAAACTCACCAAAAACACTAACAAACAATCCCAAGGATCACACCTCAATCTCGGCAACAAAACCCATGCTTTAACACATCAAAATACTACCAAAAACTCAATTCACAACCCTAAACTTCCAAGCTTAATAACAACCAAAATCATAGAAAAATACCAACTAAAACAGAGTTTGAAATCTTTACCTTAGCTGTGAATTGAATTCTTTTAGCTACTACAATTCAATTCTAACCTCAAGCTTTAGAACTCCAAGCCTTGAATTCTCTAGCCTTGTCCCAAAAACCAAACCAAGAGAGAGAGAGAAATGATCAAGAGAGAGAAGGAGAGCTAAAGGTTCTGAGTGTTTCAGAGCTTAATCTACAAGGTTCTGCACTTATCCTCCCTTAGGCTAGAAAATGACCCTTTTACCCCTAAGGCCACATCTCTCTCTCAAAGCCTCATAAGGGTAGCTTATTCTTTTACCATTTTTCCCGTTAATTATAATTAACGTCTCACAATTCTCGTTACTCCCAATATCCTCAAATAATTACCAAATAATTTCCCACTACCCGCTTAATCCCGGTAATGTACTAAATACGAAATTACCCCTAGGCTCACCCCGAGCTGGGTATTTGACCCCGTTATGACCTAATCGCTAGCTTGCCTCCTAGAATCGCCTCGTGCCGAGTAACCCAGAAATATCCACATAATAATGTGGTCTCACACATATATCACATATATGCACACAAATATAAAAATATGCCCTAACGGGCCAAGATTACGAGATGCCCTTCTAATAAGAAACGAGCCCACATGCATGCAAATACAACCATATCATAATACAACTCACATAATCATGCATATAATCACATAATAACACAATTAACCAATTATTGCCCTCATGACCCCCTAATCAAGGCACTAAGCCACATTAGGGAATTTGAGACTTACAACAATGGTGCCAAACTCATCACTTTTATTTTTGAAGATCCATTTTGTTCCAATTACATTCACATGATCAGGTCTTGGCACAAGGGTCCACACCTCGTTTCTTGATAATTTCTCAAGCTCTTCTTGCATTGCCTTGATCCAGGATTCATCTATCAAGGCTTCCTTGATATTTTTTGGTTCAAGAGAAGAAGTAAAACAAGAAAATTGAACAAGATTTGCGTACCTTTTCTTGTGACCATGCTATCATCCAAATTTCCTAGAATAAGGTCTAATGGATGATTCTTCTTTACCCTAGATAAGGGTTCTTTTTTAATGGAGTCTGAGATAATAACTAAGTCTTCTGTCTCATTATTAGCCTAAACAATTTCATCAGTTACTTGAATTGTTTCATCAGACTTAGATTCTGTTTCTTCTGCCTTGTGTGCTGAACCATCAGGTTGCCCACTTGAGTCATCAATCACATTTTCAATGAATCTGTCAATTTTAGGCTCTGCTGAGAAATCTGCAAAATCTTTTTCATCATCCACAACAACATTAGCAGATTCCTTGACTGTTTGAGCTCTCATGTTATAAACACGATAGGCTCTACTGTTCAAGGAATAACCAAGAAAAACAACAACATCACTTTTAGCATCAATTTTATCAATATTTTCATGATCACGCAAAATGAAGCACATACTACCAAAAACATGAAAGTAACTTACACTCGATCTTTTTCCTTTCCAAATTTCATAAGGTGTTTTTGATGTTCCGGGTCGAAGGAATACTCTGTTTACGATATAACAAGAGGTGTTAATAGCTTCTGCCCAAAGTATTTTTGACAACTTTTTGCTATTTAACATTACTCTTCCCATCTCTTGCAAAGTACAACTTTTCCTTTCGAAAACTCCATTTCGTTCATAAGTTTTGGGAGCTAAAAATTCACGAGAAATACCACAAGATTTACATAATTCATCATAAACATTATTTTCAAATTCTTTTCCATGATCACTTCAAAATCTGACAAATTTTCCAATGTTACAGTCTTTTTCAACCTTTAGTTTGATACATAAGGTTTTAAAGGCTTCAAAATCATCAGATTTTTCTCTCAAGAAATCAACCCAAGTAAATCATGAGAAATCATCCACACAAACAAAAATGTATATGTTACCATTTAAAATTTCCACCTGAATTGGACCCATAAGATCCATATGAAGCAATTCAAGAACTTTGGTTGTGTTTATATCATAAATACCTTTTTGAGTAATTTTCAATTGTTTACCTAATTGACACGGTTCACATTTACCTGGGGATTCTTTTCCCAATTTGGACAATCCACAAACAAAACATGTGTTTGACAACATTTTCAAATGTTTAAAGTTGATGTGACCAAGTTTTTTATGCTATAGATTTGTGGAATTCATCATAACCAAGTGACATGTTAAAGATTGGGAAAGAGTATAACATTTGTCAATTGACCTAATTCATTTTAGTACACAATTTCCATTTTGATCAATAACACAACAATCATCACATGAGAAGTTAACAGTAAATCCCTGATCACAAATTTGACTGATGCTAAGCAAATTAGCTTTCAATCCTTCAACAAGAAGCATATTTTTCAATTTTGGTAACCCTTCAAGATTTAGGGTACATTTTCCAATAACTTTACCTGCCATTCCATCACCGAAAGTAACAGTACCTTCATTAACTATTTTAAAGTTTATAAGACAATCTTTATTACCTGTCATGTGCCTAGAATACCCACTGTCAAAGTACCATGAGTCAGAGGTATGTGTTCTATGACACGTAAAAGCACCTAGACACTTATTTTCACCCTTTTTAACCCATGTTTTCATTGGGGAAAATTTCTTTTGCACTTTGATAGGTTTGTTATGATGAAAATAATTTGTCTTTCGAAGATTCATTAATGCAAAACATTTTGGTCGAATGTGACCTCTTATTCCACAGAAATGACAAACAAGAATAAATCTTTTATTCCAAGGTTCAAGATTCTTACTTGATCTCCCAAAAAGTTCATAATGTGATGTAGCAGGATCAGAACCCTGGGTTGTAGGATCACTTGAGGTACTTGCTACAAACACTGTTTTTCCATTTACGTGTCCACCTTTTTATCCTAACCCTACATAATTTCATTGACCTGATTTTTGAACTTCTTTTAAAGATAGTGGATCTAGGATTGAGCATTTTTACATTTTTCTTGATGAGATCAAGTTCTTTTCTCAATCTGTTAATCTCACTATATTTTACAGAATTCTTTGACTCATAATCTTTAGCGTTAGATTCAAGTTCATCGTTTCTAATAGTAAGAGATAGTATGATTTTTGCATTGGATAGATTAACATTACATACTTTCAGCCACTCACCATACATCTTTTTGTAAGATTCTTCAAGAGAATCTTCATTAATGTCTGATTCATCAGAATCAGAATTAATATCATTAGTAATATCAACAATAACATTAGAATTTGTGTTTGTCTCAACAAAATTGTTTAGACATACAAGTTTCTCTTTTTCCTGCAAAAAATGTGGTAAGCTCGAAACAATAGAAGTTAATGCCATACTATCACATTTCTCATTATCACTGTCAAATTCATTGCCACTCCAAGTGGTATTAAGACTTTTTTTATTTTTCTTTAAGGTATTTGCACATTCAACTTGGATGGACCATAGCCTTCACTTTCCCTGCATCAGATCCCCTTTTTATTAGAGAGAGACGGTTTAGAGAAAGAATTACCTTTCGAAAAGTTCTTTTTGTTACCCAAAATTTTCATATATTTTTGAAATTTTTTTGTAAGAAGGGCCAAGTCACTTTCTTCTTCTTCCCCTGTGAAAGGCTGCTAAGAACTTTTCAAAGCTATGGGTTTTTCTTTTTCTTTCTCCTTACCACTGCCTGGTTTCTCTTTTTCCCTGATCCGTTGATTGAGCTCGAAGGTTCTTAAAGAGCCCATTAGCTTTTCTACTTTCATAGTACTCAAATCTTTGGCTTCTTCCATAGCGATCAATTTTGTGCTAAACCTATCAAGTAAGACACGAAAGATTTTTTGTACCAAAATAGATTCTTCTAATTTTTCACCCAAGGAAAAAAAAGTCATTAGTAATATCAAACAACTTTTCATAGAATTTAGTCAAGGTTTCAGTCTCAGACATTCTGAGATTTTCAAATTTTGTTTGTAACATTATAAGTCTGAATTGCTTGACATCAACTATTCCTTCAAATTGTGTATGAAGGATTTGCCAAGCATCTTTGGCTGATTCACTGGAGGATATAAGTTTGATATACCCTTCTCCAACACCATTGAACAAGGCCTGGAGAGCTTTGTTATTGTAGCTAGACAACAAATCATCTGCAATAGTTCAGGTTAGTTCAGATTATAATTTTGATTCACTTATTTTTTCATCGATCTCAGTCGGGGCTGTCCATCCAGTTAGGATGACTCTCCATGCCTTTTCATCTTGTGATTTTATGAAGGCTCTCATTCTAACCTTCTAGTAAGGATAGTTAGAATTATTCAACAAAGGCGGTTGAGTGGTCGAGGTACCTTCTGCAAAGAACGACATGATGCACAAACACAAATATATATATACAGAACTAAAAACGCCAAGATCTCACTAAGAGTTTAGTGAACCACTTTGATTTACAACTTGATTCTGATTAATCATAATATACATAGAATAGAGAAACAAGAGCTGAAAAGGTAAAAATGACACACAATGATTTTTACGTGGTTTCAGTATTCTTGCGAATACTACTAGTCGGGGCACAAATCTAGAGAAAAAGTTTGATTAATAAAGTATCACAAATATAATGGACTTGACTTAAGCAAACATAAACTCTCTCTAATTATTTGCTGCAATATGAAAGTATTCACTCTATTGATCCAATCTTGTAAATCCACTAAGGGTCTAAAATCCCTTCTTCCGCGTTGATGAATGCTCACTTTCTCCCGAAGGTAGTATGTGTCACGAGTACCTTTGTACTTGTTCAAAAACAACCAGTGAAAGTGAAAGCTATACCAAGGCTTGCCTTTCAAAGAAACATCAAAACAATAACTCTTCTCACACAAGATATCTATTGAAAACAAGAGAATAGAAGAGGTAAAGTTTCCAAGGAAAATAGTCTCCTTTTTATAGAAGAGAAAAAAAAAAACTTTTCTGCCAGTTTTCTAAAGATATCAAATATTAAATGAGAATATTTTAAATCTATAAGATTTTCGTTCAGCACAAAGCCTGCAAGATCAGATAAATATTTTGTCAACGCAGACCTGATCCTGATGTTTCAAGATTAAACGATCCAGGACATAATTCAGTCTAGGTTCATTTTCGTGGAGACCAAGATTTGAATCACCTGAATAATATCCTATCCCTGAAACTTAGGAATAAAATAACAGAGATCAAGCTGGAATATTTTTATCAAAAACTTTCCTTTTTGGAGATTTACTCATTTAAAAACAATGAAGAAATAAAAGGAATTAACCAAGATTTTTCCTTCTTGAATATACCAATAAACACCAGCTCATACACGTTTTTATCACAAAAAAATAAGGAAACAATTTAAAATCTTTTTGTCTCTTAATTTGCCAATTGAAGAGGATTTTGCATATTTAAATTAGCTGCATTAATTGGACTTTAGGAGAGACTTGTTTTATAAATTTCGTTAAACTCTAATAAATCTCGTCTATATAAAAAGTGTGTAGATAACAGAAATTATTGGTTTTAACGATTTTTTTTTCCGTTAACTTGAATGGAATATTCTTATATTTAACAGAATATTCTTATATTTAACGGTAGATTGTAAACATGGCTTAAACTTAAAATTAAATAAATAATTAATTAAACAAATTAAAATATGATATTTTTGAGATATTTTACAATGATAATTATTTAAAAGTAATAACAACCATATATTGTATAACTTAAATAAAATTTAATTAAACATAAACTTAATATTATATTAAACATATAATATATAATCTTTTGTTGCCACTGCCAATTCAAAAACTATAACAAACATAAACTTAAACAAAAGTAAATAAATAAATTAATTAAAATATGATATTTTTAAGATAATTTAACTAATTAAGTTATATTTATTTAAAATTAATATAGACATACATATCATTTTTTTTATCTTATAAATATGTGTGATAGTTTATTTTTTATCAAGTGATTGAAGCTCTTTTTCTTCATCAAATTCACCAAATGACATTGTGAGATACATTAGAAACTAAAAAATAGTTGATGCATATATACTACTGTCTACACTAAAACTTTTTCCATTCTTATTTTATTTATATTATTAATTTCTTTTAAAATATTATTATATTATATATATATGTTATCTAACCATGTAAATATATATTCATGTTAACGTTGTGTTTAGATATTAGAGATTATTTATATAAATATTTATAGGACAATTCTCTTATAGGGGCTTCACTTTAAGCCCTACCAGTGTGACTCTTAGTGTTTCTCGACCCATAAATAGTTTTCGACGCGATTTTTTTTAATGACCGTGTATATTGTAGTTATTTAGAGCATCCTCCAAATTTTCAGAAAATTCCGAATAGTTTACAATACCGAAAACTAGGCTCAAACATGTTACTTTCCACGCACAAAAAAAAAATAGTCACGCGTGCAACAACATGTTTGAACTTAGTTTTCAGTACTGTAAACTATTCGAAATTTTCTGAAAATTTGCATGATGCTCTAAATAGCTACAATATACATGGTCATAAAAAAAATTGCATCGAAAACTATTCACGGGTCGAGAACACTGAGAGCCCCACGGGTAGGGCTTAAAGTGAAACCCCTATAGGAAAATTCCTCAATATTTATATATACTATAGAGCTATAAATCATTATATTATATATATATATATTTTAAAAAATATATAATAAACTAATTTTTATTAAAATTACAAATAATGTTTACAAATTTAAATAATTTCTAACTAGTAATATATATTGATATAGGACAATTCTTCTATAGGAGCTTCACTTTAAGCTCTATCGGTGGGACTCTCAGTGTTTCTCGACCCGTGAACAGTTTTCGACGCGAGTTTTTTTTATGACCGTGTATATTGTAGCTATTTAGAGCATCTCCAAATTTTCAGAAAATTCCGAATAGTTTACAGTACTGAAAACTAGGTTCAAATATGTTGCTTTCCACGCACATAAAAAAAATTAGTCACACGTGCAACATGTTTGAAACTAATTTTCGGTACTGTAAACTATTTGGAATTTTCTAAAAATTTGCTGCTCTAAATAACTACAATATACACGATCATAAAAAAAATCGCGCTGAAAACTGTTCAAAGGTCAAAAATACTAAAAATCCCACCAATAAAACTTAAAATGAAGCTCCTGTACAAAAATTTCCAGTATATATTTATAGCCTCGTGACCAACAACAACCGTATGAATTTCTAGATGATGTATACCTAAAACTGTCACTATTCAGTTGGTCTTCAGTTAATAAAAAGAATCCAAATGTTCTTGGACCAATTACGAACTTTACTTTCAAAAATAAAATAAAATAATAAAAGTCAAACTCAAATGAGCAAATCACAAATAAGTGTCAAATATTGGCGAACTCCGTGGACTAAATCAACGATAACGCATGCCACTACTACTACAACTGCTAATTAATTATCATCGATTTTTAAACTCATCACTATTTATATTTGTCATATATAGCTTCCTACAATAAATGTGTGGTGAGTAGCATTAAAGAATAGTGAACATTTATTTATTTGAGGTGCATAAACTACTAATAAGCACATCTCTTTTGAGTTCTAATAAGCTTTCGAATATCTTTTTTTATATAAAAAAATAAAAATAAAAATAAAAATAAACAATCAAAGGATGACATGTAATATCAAACAAACTTCATGCTTTAATTGTTAACCGATGAGACAATTTTGGCCTTGGGAATGAACCACGTTTATGTATATTCTTTGCTTCATAACCAAATATTCCTCGTTGGGTCGGTGACAACCAACGATCTATTGATTGCGCCACTTAATTTCTCACCACATATTGCATATTAATTTCTTTTTTTAGTTGGATATTTCTTGAAAGCTAACAAGTCTTTTGGTTATTTCAAAACGTTTTTGCTTTGCACCTAAAAATAATAGAAAAACAATTATTAGACTCACTAAATTTATGTATAAAATATGTGAAGACGTACGTGTTAAAGATATATTGAGCATCATCTGTGCTAATTTTTACGTATAAAAATTTTGAAATAAGATAATGATACTAAGATATTTTACACTAAAATAAATTCTCATGTTTATCGATATTCAACAGAGTCAAGTGAATTTCCACCTTTTCCTATTCTGCACAAATTTTCTAAAAGTGCATTACTTTCAAGCATGTCTTGTAGAAAAAGAAATTTGGTTCATCATACAAGTCTTAAAAATTATAATGATTTTTTAAATAGAGAGACAGTAAGTGATGGAAAGAGAATGTTTTGAATGGAAAAAAAGGCACGTGCATGTACGAGAAGTATTTAATCCTATAACTTAAGTGATAGACTTTGAATATTAAGCTACGGTAATATGGATGTTAGGTTAGATTTTTCTAAAGTCAAGCAAGCCTATAGATGAGTCAGAGACCATGGGCTTTCTCTTGAAACCGATAATAAACTTTCGCTAAATGCATAAACCACAACTACATTTGACATAATAAGATCAAAATGTATCCAATCAAATTAAATATGCACCATCCAATCTAATTTAATTGATAAAGTATAAATATTCACATTTTTATAGAATAGAATTAAAATTTTTAAGATCTACCCTTGTGCCGATTAGATACATTTTTAATATCAAAAGTAACTAATTCTACCCAATTTATACTTATTTTTATATATATTAAAAAAATTAATATTTAAAAAAACATTTAAATCAAAATAAAACATTATTGTTGTTTTTTGCTGGAAAAAACAATAGTGTTGTTATTTATGAGTTTTGGAGCTTATTGCTATACTACTTATGAAGTTTAGTTTAAATCTAAATCCGAAATTCAAATATTAATTAAAAACTAATTATTTTAATTTTTCATTTTGATATTTCAATGATGGGGTATTATATTTGCACCCAAAAATTTGATTAAGTCATTCTATTTTTATTAAAAATTAATATATAATATATATTTTTATCAATTTATGCGCACATTTTTCTATTTTTTTTATAATTCATATTCTAAAAAATATATGTAAATAATATACACTTTAAATATTTAAATAAAATTAAAAATTAAAAGAATATATAAAAACTTGTTAAATAAATAGTTTTTTCTAAAAAATTAAACATTATTTTAGAAAAAATTTATGAAACAAGATAAAATGAAATTATTGAAATTGACAAAAAAAAGAATTCAAAGAATATCAAAAAAATAAATAAAAAAATGTGTTAAAATTAATTTTTATAATTAAAGAGGTGCTTATATATATTTTTTGGGTACAAATACATGAGACTCAAATTACACACAATAATATATGTTAAATTTTAACTAAAAATAATTTTAAATTAAGATCACGTCACTTTTAATTATATAGATGAAATTTATTATATAACATAGTGTGTAAATAATATGTACAATTTAAGTGTTTCTCAGTAGTTACTGGTAAATATAATGCCTCCTGAATAATATAGGTAGAAAAACAAATTTGATGTAAAATTGGAATTTAAATCTTTGAATTTTCGTGCACAATAGCTGAAGATAATCCCTATTCGCGCGTGTAGAGAGCTCTTGCTCTCTTATTGGTGTGTGAAATACACTTACTAATTGAGAGAGTAACAAAATGAAGAGCTGCCAAAAAACGTGGGACCACATGTGAACAAAATGCTGCTGAAAACTCCCCTGACGCTCGCATGGAAGAAACTCGCCTAGGGATTGGGTCGTGCATTGCAAACCCGCCTGGGGAAAGAGACCAGTGGGGACCACAAGCCTGACACGTACAGGAGTATTCTATTGACGACACGTGGCGCAAGCTGGAAAAAACGGCTTGCAGCTTGGCTCAGCTTGGTGGCTTCAGGAGGCTTATGGCTGGGCTTCAATTCTCTTGCTTTTCACCATTTCATTTCTTTTAATCTACAAAAATGGCACATTATTTTCTAAACAAAATAAAAATTAAATATTTTCAAACTAAAAATATATCAATTAACTCTATAGAAGTATTAATTTATACCAAATTTATTTTAAAGGTAATACATGTGTATTTTAACTCCTAAAATTATTTTTAACTCAAAACTCTTAAAGTACGATAAACAAAATTAAAATCAGTAAATAACTAAAATTTAAGAAAATATAATTAAAATTACACTTATCAAAATCTCAACAACAATGAAAACAATAAGAAACATCTCAAACACAAGGCCAAGAATATCGAAAATAACTTAAATGATTTTGGTCAAGGCAAAAGATCTCAAAATAACTTAAATGATTTTGGTCAATATTTTAATTATCTTGGAGAAACTGCAAATGATATATGCCCATATTAAATGATAACTTTAGGGTCCGTTTGGTAAAATTTTTGTTTTTGAATTTTTTAAATACAAAAATAAAAATATTATTTTATTTTTGTTTCATTATTTTTTAAAAATAAAAATATGTTTGGTAACTATTTTTGTTTTTTGTTTTTAAAAAGAAATAATAATAAACGCGTTTAATAACTTTTATTTTTATTTTTTATATAACAATATGAGGTGTTAATTTGAAGAAGATAAGAAAAAAAAGAAAAGAAAAATTGAAAACTGTTTAAAAAAATTTTGAAAGTGAAAAAATTATATTTTCAAATTTTAATAAATTTTAATTAAATTTTTTAAAATAATAAATAAAAATAGGGGTGAGCATCTAAACCGGCAAACCGCGGCAACCGACCGCACCGCACCACACTACACTACAAACCGCGGTGTCAAAAGTAGAATGGTTCGGTATGGTTTGTATCTTAGCTAAATCGCGTGGTGCGGTGCGCGGTTTGGCAGTGTGAAATTTTGGTTTGCACCACACCGCACCGTATACTTACAAATATGTTAAAAAAAATTAATCTTTACATATTTACCATTTTTTAGTAACCCAATCTAAAACTAGGAGTCCACTTAAATTAGGAGCCTACTTAAATTATGGTATAACCTTATTCTCTAACATATTATACACGATAACAACTCATTCCTCTCTCATCTCATTTGCGCCTCCTCCTTATCATCATCTCTATCTCACACATATTTTTTAACACACTTACACCATGGAAAACCACCCAAACCACACTGTAAAAAATGGTGTGGTTTGGTCGGTTTGGTGCAACGAAATCACACCGCACGGTGTGTTTTAGCTACTACATCGCACTTGTGGTGTGGTGTATTAAAAAGTGTTAAAACCGCCCAAACCACACCGTGCACACCCCTAAATAAAAATAGAGTTACCAAATATATTTTATGTTTAATAGTTAAATTTTTAATTAATTAAATAAAAAACTATTTTTTAAATGTTACCCAACAACACCTTAGCTTATATATTATTTTTTTAATTTGTGTTAGTGTTTTTTCTTAATGTTTAATGCATTTATAATTTTCGTATCATGAAGATTTTAATTAATAATTTAATTTGGTTGATAATTAATTTTCATTTATTAAATAAAAATAAACATTTAGAATAATATTGGATAAACAATATATCTATTAAAAATAAATAATAATAATTATAAATCTTAGATTATGTGTTTTTTTTTAAAATGGAATTTTTATATATATATTAAATTATTTTTATTTTAATTTGATTGAGAGAGAGAGAGAGAGAGAGAGAGAGAGAGAGAGAGAGAGAGAGAGAGAGAGGAGAGAAGTCTATTTTTAACATTAATAGTGCAATAAGGACCCTTTGGGGCCTTATGCTCAAGTGACATGGTTTGGAAAGTAGAAGAATTCAATTTGAAGTATGTAGAATAGATTGGTTAGTTAGTCAGTGTTTGGTGCCACCAACGGTCGGTGATGTGCCATTTAGTCAGTCAGTCTTGCTCTTGGTGCTGTCTATTGCGTACCCATTGCACGTGCGTGGCGTAAATGTATGGGAGAGGCCCCTTCAAATACGTGTTCATCATATACCCTTAGCCTTAGATCCACTCTCTCTCTCAACAGATATACAAATATTCCACGTGCACAAAGTATGCCTGCATTTTTCTAATATCAATCAAGTATTTATAAAATTGATGTAAATAGTAAATAGTAAATAGTCAGTAATGTATGGGGTTGTGTGAATGGAATTGTGTGTCTCTTTGGTTGGAAGCATGGTTTGGAAGTAGTCAAGTGAAGGTGGCTTGATGAGATGGGGTTACCCAGATACTTTGCTCTCCTTATTCTTCTCTCTTTATTATACCTATTTAACACAAATCATTTTATCAAGTATTGAGAAAGAGGAGACAAGTAGGTCCCGCACTTCTACATTTCCAATACTCCTTTGGTAGATAGAATGGAAAGGGAACAAAACCAAATTAAATAAAAAATATTTGAAAGAAAAAAAAAATTGTCAAAATCTTCTCTCTATTTTTGGACTAATAGATTTTTGTGTTACAAATTTTTTCTCTTTTCACTCTTCTACCAAACAAAAGCTATGATGCTAGCTTTACCCGTGTTTCCACATATCTAACACGTGATAATATCCTTGGGTGAAATTATAGTTTCTGATTTGGTGTGTACGAAGAAATCATGCAAAAATGGATTAAACTAGTAAATCAGCAGAAATCCATGAGAAGATTTCTTAATTTGTTTTTAAAGATAATGTCTCTCATAAAAGTTGAAAAAGGAAAGGAAAGCTGTGAGAACAAGTTGAATGCGATGCTTCACATATGTTTACGCACAATTTTGATAAAAGCTGAGTGACAAGTAATTGAATCAATCAAGTAATCTCTCTACGTACCTTTTCCTATCCTATATATGCATCCAATCCAGGGTTCCATGCTCTAACACTTTTTTTCTTTCTTTCTTTCTTTGGTGGGCAGCATGTAATACTCACACTATACAAATAATAAACGGTTTCCACGTCACTGGAGAAATAATAATAAAAAACAATACATTTGTAAAATGTATGGAGTTTTGAAAAGAAGAAAAAAAAATAATAGTTAATATTTTTAAAGATATCACTTTTCTCTTTAAGATAAGAGTTTTCTAGTGTTTTCTGTTTGTATGGAGTCCTTGTAATATCTCTTCTATATAAAAAGTGAGTGTGTAGATACAGAACGTTTTTGTTTGGTTAAGTTTAACAAAATATTCTAAATATTTAACAAAATATATATATTTAAATTTAACTTAAAAATATATATATATTTATCAATTAATTTAATATAAATTTAAATATTATAAAATATCATTAATATAATAATATTTAATATAAGACTACATATATAATCATTATAAAAATTATAAAATATCATTATTATAATAATATATAAAACTAGATATTTAATAATTATATTAATATAAATTTAAATGTTATAAAATATTATTATGATAATAATATATAATCCTAATTTTTTACTAATCATATTAATATGAATTCAAATATTATAAAATATTATTATTATAATAATATTTAATACTAGATATTTAATACTTATATCAATATAAATTTAAAATAATATAAAATATCATTATAATAATATATAATACATAATCTTAATTTTTATTAAAAAAATTATCATTTATGTTTAAAAAGATTATCATATTATATATATATTTAAAAAAACTATAAACAATATTTTAATTTAATTTTTCATTTAATATATTTATGCTATTCTTTTAAATATAATATTTTTTATTTATTTGAAATTTATATGACAATGATACAAATTTAATAAAAATAAATAATAAATTATATATATAAAACTAAACAAACGTGCATTGCACGTTGCTTGTATCTAGCATATATATATTCTATATAAAAAGTGTGTAGATAACATAAATTATTACTTTTAACGATTTTTTATTTCTTTTCGTTAACTTTAACAGAATATTCTTAACTTTAACGAAATATTCTTAACTTTATTGGTAGATAGTATTCATGGCTTAAACTTAGATAAATTAAATAAATAAATAATTAAAGAAATTAAAATAACATATTTTACAATGATAATTATGTAAAAATAATAAAATCATACTTTTATAACTTAAATAAAATTTAATTAAACTTAAACTTCACGTATTAGAATAATATCATATTAAATATATAATATAATATACTCTACTATCAACTAGCAACAAACTTAAATTTAAAATTCACATATAATATCAATATTATATTAAACATATAATATATAATCTCTTGTTGTCATTGCCAAATTCAAAGACTAGAATAAACATAAACTTAAACAAAAATTAATTAATTAAAATATGATATTTTAAAGATATTTCATGATAATTTAAATAATTAAATCATTTTTATTTAAAAATAATAAAGGCATATATATCATTTTTTTATCTTATAAATTTGTGTGATAGTTTATTTTTTATCAAGTGATTGAATCTCTTTTTCTTCATCAAATTCACTAAAGGACATTGCGAGGTACATTAGAAACTAAAAATAGTTGATGCATATATAATATTGTCTACACTATGACTTTTCTATTCTTATTTTATTTCTATTATTAATTTTTTTTAAAATATTATTGTAATTTATATATATGTCATGTATTCACATAAATATATATATATATCTATGTTAATGTTGTGTTTAGATGTCGTATATGTAGAGACTATTTCTATAAATATTTATAAATACTATAAAACTATAATTCATTTTATTATATATATTTTTTATAAAAAAAATATGAACCGGTTTTTATTAAAATTATAAACAATATTTACAACTTTAAAACTAAGTAAACGTGCATTGCACATTGTTTCTACCTAATATATATATCAGTAATTTAATAACGGTTAAGTATGAATTAATGATCAAATTAATTAATTTAACTATAGCTTTATAAATTAATATAAGATTCTCTCAAGGTTTACACTAGGCACGGATCTACCTCTAAATGAGGGGGGTTTTTGGAATTTTTCTTATTAATTCGTCAAAATATTTTAACATTCCCTCTAAAAGAAAGTGAAAAAAATATACCAAAACTAGTCTTTTTTAAAAAAAAAAATACAAGTAACCCTTTTAAATGATATGGCTCCGTCTATGGCCTATTCTCAGGGTCCCTACACGATGAGACCCAATTTTTTTTTTTTTTAAATACCATTTTTTTTACATGTAGAAAGGCTCCCAAAAATTTGAAAAATATCATTTATATATACTTTTTTAAAAAATAACAAATTTTATACAGGCCATCATACCACTCAAGCCTGACCCTGCTTATTTAAGATAATCTTTGTGATGATTAAATACTGGCTAATACTAAAAGCACGGAGCACCTGTGATGCATAGTAATATTGGACAACAAATACTATACCAATAGAGGATCTTGTGTGATTATTATTTTGTATTGTGTTATTTAGTTTTTGTGTGTTGGATTAAAATATTATTTTATGGGCACATATGTATAATGTATAACGCTATTATAAAGTGTGAACCAAAATTAAGTGACCAATTATGTTATAAGTATCATAAAGTATTAAAGTGTCATTGATTTAATGTGTAAAAACAGTAAAGTGAATTTTTAATTTTATAAAAGACAAAATTAGAAATCACTAATTATAAATTAGGATTGTGGTCCCCTATATATATTTATCATTCTATTTTGTCTGCAATCCCATCAACAGAGAATAAAAAAGATACCATTCTCTCATAGAAATACATATTATATAGAAAGATCTAAACCATTTGTGCAATCTCAAACAATGGTTTCAGGTTAGTGCGTCCGCTCCTCATGATCATCTTCTTATTTGATTTTGCAAAGGATCTATAGAAATATGATTTATGATTTTATATTGAATCACTTTTAGTAACATGATTATGATTTGAGATTATGTATTGAAATATTGATATTTATGCATGTTGCTCGAGTGATAATAATCCTAACATTGTGATCTTGATAAAATCTACATTTTGATTTTTAAAAATATTAATATTAATATTTTTTTTACTAATTTTTTTTGTTGCCGAATAACTTTATATTGTCTTTCAATAATTTGTTATCTTGCCCAAGATAATGCATTTTTATTAATCACTAGGTACAAGTAACACTGATTAGTTTTATTTAGAAAATTTATTAATTATTTTTATTAAGTTTTTATAATTATTGTAACGACCCAAATTTACTAATAAGGCTTAAGGGTCTTGATTAGTGTACCGGGAGGGCATAACTGGATTATATGTGAATTAAATGATTAAACGCATGTTATAAGATTATTTGAATATCTGTGATGCATGACTATGTGTATTAGTATGCATGTAGGCCTTGATTAGGTTAGAAGGGCATATTTGTAATTTTGGTCCGTTGAGGGCATAAATGTAAATAACTGTGATAAATTATTGATACCACATTATTATGTAGATATATTTGTAAACTGTGACTCGAGACGATCCTAGTGAGCGGTTTAGCGAAAAAATCACGGCGGGGATTTATACCCGGCTCGGGGCGAGCCTGTGGGTATTTCTGGGAATTTAGGAAATATATTGGAGTTTATTTTGATATTATAGAAAATAATTGGTGATTAGTTAGCTGTCGGGAAGTAAGCGGTAAATATTAGAGACATTCGAGGAATTAGCGGGAATTTGGTGTAATGACTAAAATGCCCTTAAGATGTTTAAAAGCTTAGTTATAAGTGGGAGGGCAATATGGTCTTTTGGTGTTTAGAATCAGATAAGTGTTGTTTTGGCTTTATTGCCTTAGTGGATTATGTAGAAAATTGTAGAAGTCTGAAGAAAAGAAAGAAAAGAAAAGGAAAGAAGGAAGAAGGAGATAGAAGTTTTCTCTCTCACAGTTTGGGGTTCCCTCTTCAATTCTTGAGGTCTCTTGGTGCTAAAACTCAGAGAAGCTTTAAGCTAAGACTTTGCACTTGGGATTTTGATCAGGTTTGGGAATTCAATAGGGGTTAGGCATCCAACTAAGGTAAGGTTTTGAGGTTATAACTCAGTTTTTGGTTCTTAGTGTTGATGTGGATTTTTAAGCTGAGGTTTGGTGGGAATTCTAGGGAATTGAGGCTGAAGCTTTGAGGAGTGAAAGCTAAGGAAGAGTGGAGGATAGCCTAAGGTTGAACCTCTCTGTTGAAGGTAAGAAGTTCTGAACTTGGTCATTTGAATTCTGTGGTTTCAGTTGTTTTTCTTGTTGAGTTTTTGAGCTCTAAGTTCAGCTATGGTGATTCCTTTGATTTTGGGTGCATGTGATTGGGTTTTATGTGGTTAGGACATTTGGGGTGAGTTGGAGATGTTGGGAGGTTTTTTTTGAAGTTTGGTTGAGGTTTGGTTGAGTTTTGGAAAGGTTTGGCTTGAGGAAATTCGAAGGAAGAAGGTCTGTGCTGGGGTGGGCTGTGACTAGCGTTGTAGCGCTAGTCATTGGGCGCTACAGCGCTAGGCCCTGAAGTTCCAGAGCTCTTTGGCTCTGCTTGTAACGCTATAGCGCTCTCTTTAGGGCGCTGTAGCGCTACCCTGTTCCCATAAAGAGATTTTTGGGTTATTTCTTAGGGTTTTTGCCCGGGGGCTCAGGGTTTGATTCCACCACCCCGTTTGGTGGAATTAGGGCTTCCCGAGGGCTCAGGATTGGTCCCGAGGCTAGGTTTTGGAATTGAGATTTGGAGTTGGTTCTAACTTGTGACTGTGACTAGGTGTATGCTAGAGCTCGGACAGGATCATGCTTGAGGATCGAATTAAACAAAGCTAACGAAATATAAATGTAAGAAAATTGCACCTGGTTATGTGTTTGTGATGGGACTAAGAGCTCCCTATATTTGTATGATGTCATAGATGGTATTATGCCATGGGACATGTGATAAACGGCCTAACGGTGCCGTAAATAATACTTGTTCACAAGGCGCGGCTCGGCCACTGGTAGCTGAGGACAACTTAATATTCACTGAACTTGATTTAAGCGGGTCGGAGTCAGTGGGATAGATAGAGGGTGCGGCCTAAGGGCGTTAACCCTGGTTATCATATGTGAATTGATATGAAATGATGTACTTGGTGTGCTGAATACTTGAATAACGTGAATGTTTGGACTGTTGAGTACATGTTTATACTGTATGAGTTATCACATAAGCATATTAAAAGAAAAATTAAATCAAAAAATTATTTATGATTTTTTAAAATAATAATAATAATAATAATATGATAACATTTTTTATTACAAACTATCATAATTATGGTACAAAACATTTATGATATTATTCAAATCATACATCAATTATTGAAGAAGAAGCTTGGTTATTCTTAATAGAAGAGAAATCTTATTCTAATTTCTTTTATAGTTACAGTCATACTATTTTTACGCACACGACACTTATATATAATGTATTTAGAATATTTTTTGTTATTTAATATGAATACATATCTATATAAGTTAGATTTGTTGGGGTTTCATGCCCTAATTAAAACTCAATTTCTTTGTAATCTAATTTTATTATCAATAAAAGAATAGAAATCAATTTTTGACTTGGTAAATCACTTTACTCACACATTTTATTTTCATGATTATTTGTTTAATATAAGTTTCTATTAAATCTCAAGCATATAGCTAATCATATTTATAGTGACGTAATCACAGTGGAATATAAATATGATTATATGTTCAAAATAAGTTAGTCCTAAGATTGGTCAATGCACAAGATTTAGACTGACTTATCAATCTACGATATGATCTACTTACACATCGCAGTGTTATGTTCTTTCCAGAACATTAGCAAAGTAGATAAGATCAAATGTATTTGTTACATCGATCTGGACCGATATTGGCAGTAGATAGGATAAGTAAACACACCATTATTATGTATTCTAGTCATATCATATAGTTTACCATAGGTCAATTCAATCTCAATTCTGAGTGGTTAGTGTTCTAACTGATTGTATTATTTGAGTTCTTTGACTTGTTCGTTACCAACTTACCTTATGTACTAGCCCATACTTACATCCTGGGAACTCGGTAGTATAATTGAGTGGGAGTGTTAATCATAGATATGAACATTTATAGCTTCTGATAAAGAAGTGAAACAATGGTTTCCTTTTAGTTTGGTTCAAGGTGCTAAATGATAGAGATCTCATTTCAGTAATTAAAATTAGTTTACTGAAATATCATTTACAAAGAACTAAGTGTTTTAAGGATAAAATACAATGAGGGGTAAAACGACATTTTAGTCTCATCTCATTGTAGACTGTCTATAGAGTATTGAGTTACAACTTATGGATGTAACAATGGATGATTAATAACGTATCTATATTGCTTATAGAGAATTCTATGAATTCAAGAGTGCAATTTCGAGTCTTTAGTGGAGTCACGAGGAATTAATAAGTCAGTAAATTTATTTATTAAATTTATGATGACTTATTGGAACTTGATTTCATAGGCACATGGTCTCATTTGTACCTTGGATAAAATCATCTAGATAGTCATAATTAATTGATTTAATTATCAATTAGAATATCAAAGTTGACCAGGTCAATTTTGGATAGTTTCACAGAGTTATACAATTTAGAGAAGAAAAGAGATTTTATGGCGGATTTATTAATCAAGAAAAATTTGTGTCTATATTAATAAATAAGTTTAAATCAATGTTCAAATTATAAATAATTAATGTAACGCCCCAAACTCCAGGGACCGTTACAGTGTGCCTTGTAAACAGTGCTAAACTCGCTAATCGAGTCATTTGGGCAAAATCGTGTATCTAAGTATGATTAGTGGTTTAGGGATTAAATTTTTTGGTTAAAATGTAATGTTTCACTAGAACGTTTACTGTATACATTGAGATCCCAAAAATATAATTTAAAGGTCTATTACAAGAAAATATTTACAACCATCCGATCTAAGCGACAAAACAGGGTTTAACCCTAGTTCCTCTTCAAACTTCGGTCGTGGTGGTCGAGCAGCTGCATATGTACACATCGTCACCTAAGCTCTCCAACTCAAGGATGGTCCAACTTTCTTTTGCCTTTACTTGCACCACATAGCACCCGTGAGCGGAAGCCCAGCAAGAAAACTCAATATGCTCATGAACAGTAATAACATGTCATCAAATCATAAGGCACACGCCTAGCAGATATAGCCCTAGTCAAGCAGGCAAATGAATTCACGTATTGTTGAGTATAACACATCAACCAATGATCATAATAATCATCCAGGACTTTTAGCCCTAAATAGAAGAGTGATAGTTGTAATAGTCACTAAGGTGGGTTTATTCCCAATAGCCATGTGACGATAGGGTCACCAGGGCTTTATAGATAAGTGAACATTTCACTAGCTTAAACAGGATAGGTGCATGATGACTAGTCACCAACATAACCTTCCTCATGACTCTAGAGTCATAACTATGGAACTCTGTTCCCTAGCCATGTGACAAGCAGTCACCTAGGCCTTAGGCCCTGGCTCTGAGTAACTAGCTTAGACTAGTCAAGCGCTTATAAGATTCATCGACCTTAGGGTCGGTCCAACATTAATGCCCTAGAGTCATTCAACGCTGATATCGATTAGATCTAATCTTTTAATTGGCCCTGCGTTCATGAAGCTATGCCGTTCTCGGCTGTTAGGTCTGTGATACTCGACCAGTGCCGACCCTGACTAGTCAGTGCCATACACAAGTAAGCAATGCCACCAAACATATAACATATATCAAATATCCAAATACAGGTCATTCAGCATGCTTACTCAATAATTACTAACACAATTAGGATCATGCATAAACACAGAGGCTCAAGCTCTGAACAATCTCATATTCAATATACATAGCATGTCCTAATCACATGTTTCTCGTGCATTACATTTAAACATCCAACATGCATCAAGAATAACCATGCATGTCACATATACACAGGGTGTAGTTTTCATACCTCAGGTTCGAGCAAGAATTAGTAAAAGAACGACCCTTGAGAACGATCAATCCTTTGATCCTTTAGCAGTCACCTAGTCATAACCAAATATGGAATCCCATCAATAAAATAAATCATAAAATGTTTATAATCTAAAACCACACTCCCAGGATCCATCCCGCACTCTCGGGACTCTTAATCTACCCAAACGGGGTAAAGGAACCAACCTTTGAGCCTTAAAAGTCACCCCGAGCCCTAAAATAGGCTTGCTGGAAAATTCACTAGCGCTGGGGGGCTGACTAATGGCGCTGGGGCGCTACCCCAAAGTCAGAGAAGCCCAAAACCTGCCCTGCTGATAACTCTACAAAATAGAGTTATTTTACCACTTTTTATGTGCTAATTGTTGCTTAATTCTTGAGTTTTTAATTGATTTATTAAGTTTTTAAGTAATTTTGAATTTATTAGTATTATTTTGATTTTATATATTTTTGTGTGTTTTTATAGTTATTTTGTTGTAAAATGTTGTAGTTAATTATTTGAATTATTGTTGTTTAATTTGAGGTAAAAAAATGTTGTATTATTAAGCTTAAGTGTTAAATATAAATTATGTTATAATTAATATTTTCAAAGAATTAACTTGATTTATTTTATAGTGAAAATATTTTATTATGATTTATTTTATGTTTATTTTGTTAGGGAATTTGGTATATGTTTGTGATTGGAAAAAAATGATAAAAAGCTAAAAGAAAGGAAAAAAGGGGCATTTCCTTCATTCCATCCAGCTGCCTCCAAAGTGTCAGGCCCACTCGGCCCAGTAGAAGGCCCAACCGAACCCAGCCTGCTTGTCCCAGCCTAGGCCCGTGCCTCCTTTGCCCAGCTTTTGGGCCCGCCTGCTGCAGCACCTTTCAGCCCGCTTCTCCACTCCTGCGACTAGCACCAAGCAGCCATCACACCTCCAGCTGTTGTTTCCTCACAATCGTTTGCCTCCTTCCCAAACTCCACTCCCAAAGACCTCTCCACGCCCATCAGCTCTCGGCAACTCCTTCCCAGCCGTTCCACCATCAACAACACAGCTCAACAAAATGCTTTTGTCCCCTTTGCCAAAAATACCAATTTTTTACCCAAGTTTTCCACACATTTTACTCCAAAACATCATTATTACACCCTATAATTTACCCTTATTTGCCATATTATCATTAATTTAATCAATTTAATTAATTTAAATTGATTATTTTAATACTCATTTTTTGGTTATAAATAAGAGATTTGGATGTGCATTTGAGGGAGGAGGTTACCATACAAAAAATTCTACACATTTCAAAACCTTTCTATTCTTTTCATCTTCTTCTTCTTTTTGGTTATTTTCTATGTATTTTTAGAGGAATACATAGAAAATAACCAAATTTTCTATGTATTCGTGCGCTTGCGAGTATAAATATTTAAAACATATTCATTTTGGGTCCATCAAGTTTTTAGCGTCGTTGCAAGAAAAGAAACAAAATTTATCTCAAGGTTAGTGAATTCTTCTACTGGTTATTTTAATTTTTTGCACTTAAAAAAAACTAAAAAAAATATATATCTATAAAAACTAAAAAAAAAAGATAAAAAGAAAATTTGGGATAGTTCTACCACCCATAAAAAAAAACTTATATATATTTATATTTATTGTTTTTTTTAGTTGACGACACTTGTGCCTCCTATCTATCTTTTTAATTTTTTAGTCGATGGCACTTGTGCCTCCTAATTTTGTTATAATTTTGTTGTAATTTATCTTGTTGTTATTTTTTTTATTATTTTTGCAAGTTACTAGTTGATGGCAATTTTGCCTCCTAGTCTTTTATCTTATGTTTTAGTTGATGGCATTTGTGCCTCCTAATTTTTACCTTATTTTTGTTATGGTTGATGGCATGCTATGCCTCCCTACTCTTGCCTAATTTTTTATAATCTTATTTAATTTTGCCTTATTTCTCTTTATCCTTTATCATACTATTGTGAAAAAAAAAAACTTGAAAAAAAAATATACTTGAAAAAAAAAGACTTAAATCTGGTCCTAGCTCTCGTTTTCATTTCTTAATATTGTTTGTGTTATCTTAATTTTTTTTCATTTTAATTTTAATTTTTGTGTTTAGTACTCTTCTTAATTTCTGTTGTAATTTTTTTTCTAAAAAATATATATATATCTCTTGAAATTGATCATTTTAATTATAGTTGGAATTCTGAGTACAACTATTATGAGCAATCAAATTTAAATTATGGAGAAATTAATGATATGTATGATATGCATGAATTTTTTGATATCCATTTTGCCCCCACCTATAATCCAAAATTTTCATGGATTCATACCCAATCTCCAATGAATCAAGGGCATGAATTCAACATGCCTAATCCAAGTCATGCCCAATTCGACCTATCATATCCCATTCAACAAGAAATGAGCCCATCTTTAGAGGATACCCTACAACAGTTCATGCAATCAACCTACCAAATCTTACTAGCCCAGTCTCATTCAATCTCAAAAATTGAGACAATAGTAGGACAACTCGCAACTGTTATAGAGTCGGAAAAACAAGTTTATCCCAACCAACCCATTCCCAATCCAAATAGTCAAATTCAAAGTGAAAGTGAAAAAGAGAATGAAGTAGTTGAAGAACTTGTAATATGCATTCAACCCCCTATTGAAACAAAAGAGTTGAATGATATAATTCTTGAGGCTCATGAAGAAAATAAAAAAGACATAATTATATCTCAAGAGCCCATAATTGAACAAATTGGTATATTTACTCAAAATGAAAAGGAGTCTAATATAGATATGCAATTGTCTTATTTTATTGATATTCCATTAAAATTGCATATTTTTAATTTCCTTGTGGGGTGATGTTATCAATTATTATTTATGGCATTTGCATCAAAGTCATAACTCACCCTACAAATGACATTTTACACCATCGATTGGGTGTAGGTTGAAAAAAAACAAAAAATATTATAGTCGAGCTAAAGACTATAAACTAAAGCGCTTTGTGGGAGGCAATCCATACTTTAATGTTTCATTTTATATTTCACTTTTGTTGTTTGTTTTTGTTTCATGTTTTTCAAAAAGCTTGAAGGAAACTTCTTGCCCAAAAAAAAAAAAAGAAGAGAAGAAAACAAAGAAGCCAAAACAAGGAAGCATACCTCAAAGGGAGTAGTTCTTAATCTTTTCTATTTTATTAAACATTGATGATAATGTTTTATTTAAGTATGGGGGTAATGTGGATGTATTTTTCTTTGTGTTTATGTGTTTTTCTTTGTGTTTATGCATTTTTTCACTTGTTGTAAAATTCAAAAAAAAAAAAAAACTTATTTTCTTTATTTGTTTGTCTTTTTGTTTTTATGTAATTTTCATTTGTTATATAATGTTAAAAAAAAATTTATTTGTTTTGTTAAAAAAATATATTGGCGATTTTCATTTTCTAATGATAAGAAATATGATTGAAATTGTTCTTAATTCTTAGAAAAATATAAATAATTCTTAAGCTTTGTTTTTAATTTTTGAGTTAGTTTTGTTTAATTATAGATTTTTTTCCCATTATATGATACTTTTCGATTCTATTTGAATTATTGTGATATTTGGACAAAGTTTATTTAAACATTAAATTCTTTAAATCTAAAAAAAAAAAAAAAAAATTTGAAAAATCCTAGAATTTGCTTGATCATCTGTTGAGATATAATTTATTTTTGTTTGCATAAGCTTGTCTAAATATTTGCATGATGATTTGATGTTTTTGTGTTTGTATGTAAATATATATTTTGAAAATAATTTTAACTTTTCAAATTAATTACATAAGCTTTACTTTTATTTGTGATTTTCTTTGAACTATTTCCATTATGTAATTTTTGATGAAAACATTTGACATCACCAATTAAAAAAAAAAGTGTGTGTTTTTAATTTTTCTTTTGCTCGAGGACTAGCAAAATATTAAGTATGGGGGTGTGATAACTCTACAAAATAGAGTTATTTTACCACTTTTATGTGCTAATTGTTGCTTAATTTTTGAGTTTTTAATTGATTTATTAAGTTTTTAAGTAATTTTGAATTTATTAATCTTATTTTGATTTTATATATTTTTGTGTGTTTTTATAGTTATTTTGTTGTAAAATGTTGTAGTTAATTTTTTTTTGATGGAAAATATGAATATATTGCAACAAACCAGCAAGATTACAAACCAAGCTCAAAGAGCCAAACAAAAACAGTTACATCTGAGTAATAGCCTCTAAGAACGCCACCTCACAGGTCCTAACTTTCAGCTTAGGCAACCTGGCAAGTCTAGATCTAATACTGGACTTAATCAACTGAATTACAGGACCAATTGCCAAAGATCTCAACTCAAACACACAGAGGTTCCTATTTCTCCAAACCATGTACACTGTAGCTGCCAATGCAACAGCCAACACCTGATGCTTCAGACTTTTCAGCTTCCCACACATCCAGGTACACCAGTTAGCATAAGTAATCGACCAGATATCCTTACCCAACCAATCCAACAAATGAGCCCTGAGCTGTGGAGAAAAGGGACAGGCAAAAAACAAGTGGGCATGAGATTCCTGCTCCAAATCACAAACAGGACACATTAAAGAAGGCAGCTCCAAGTTACATTGATGCAACTTATCTCGAGTAAGAAGATGGCCGAGAGAAGCTTGCCACAGGATGAATCTATGCTTTGGGACTGCCATAGAGCACCAGACCACATCAGCGAATTCAACTCTATCCCTGTTCAGTAAACTGTAATACAGCAACTTCAAGCAGAGTTTATCACCCTTCACAGTTGCAGCTAAGCTGATATCAGAGAAGACTGACCTCAGTTTCACTAGTCTCTTCCAATACCAACTAACATCTTGAGGAATAGAATAAGACCAGAAATCATGACCCTTTAGATAGATTGAGTCCACCCATTTTACCCATAGAATGTCTTGCTTACTAGAAACAACCCAAACAAACTTAGCTAGGAGAACAGTGTTCCAAGTACTGCCCTCTTTAAAGCCAAGACCACCCATACACTTCAGAAGACAAACTTGACTCCAAGCAGTGAAGTGTAATTTACTGCGGTTAACACTGCCTTCCTTAACTCCCCAAAGAAAATTTCTACATAAACGATCTATCTCCTTAGTAACACTCTTAGGGAGCATAAAAATACTCATCCAAAACGATCTCAAGCTCAAAAGCACTGTATTAACCAGTTGAGCCCTCCCTGCAAATGAGAGATGATGGCTGGCCCAAGTATGAAGCTTTTGCTGAATCTTAGTAATTATGATAGCACAATCTCTAGCCCTCCACTTAGTTGTTCGAAGAGGAACCCCTAAGTATTTGAGAGGAAACTTCCTTTCAGTGAACTGAATCTTCCCTAGCAATTGTTGAGTCTCTCTATCATCCAAACCCCCAAAAAACACCTGCAATTTCTATAAATTAGCTGACAAACCCGAAGCCATACAGAATTCAGTGAAACTATCTCTCAAAATCTGAACAGAATTAGAAACTCCCTTACAAAAAATGACGAGATCATCATCAAAACACAGATTGACTAGCTTAAGAGATTTGCATTTCGGGTGGAATCTGAACCTCTTATCCAAAGAAGCTTGACTTAACAGCCTAGTACAGTACTCCATAGCTAAAACAAACAACAACGGAGATAATGGGTCCCCTTGTCTAAGACCTTTTTTGCCTCTAAACTCCCCTTGGATTCTACCGTTCATACGAATCAAATAGGAAGGATCCTTCAAACACGCCATAATCCACTTAATAAACTTGATAGGAAAACAATACTCGGAAAGAATGGTCTCCATAAAATCCCAATCTAGCATGTCATAAGCTTTACTCAAGTCGATTTTCATCACACATCTAGGGGAAGCATTTTTCCTATTATAACCCTTTATAATATCCTGAAGAATAAGAATATTGTGCGCCAACAATCTATTTTTGACAAAAGCTCCTTGGTTTTGATGGACTAAACTAGGCAGAACAATGGCCAACCTCCCACAGAGAATTTTTGAAATACACTTGTATATAGCATTGCAACAAGCTATAGGCCTATAATCTACTGCCTTAGTTGGTGTCTCAACTTTAGGAACCAAGCAAATGGTAGCCTTATTAACTTCCTGTGGAAAAACACCACTCTCAAAGAAATCGAAAACAGCCTCTGAAATTTCAGCTTCTAAGCTACCCCACATAGCTTTAAAAAAACAAGAACCGAACCCATCCGGCCCCGGACTTTTTATAGAGCTTATGCTAAAAAAGGCATCCTTCACTTCCTTCTTTGTGAACGGTCTAACAAGCTTAACTTGCTGCTCCAGGGATAAACAATGACCAAGTCTGAAACAAGAGGACTGAACAAGAACTGAAGCATCACTACTACTGCCCATAATTTTCTGAAAATGATGTACAAAATGCGTCACAACATCTTCAAATTTCTCAATTAATTCACCTGAATCCGAAACCACTGAAGTAATGCAATTATTGGCTCTCCTTTGCTTTAAACACGCATGAAAATAAGCCGTGTTATCATCCCCATATCCCAGCCAATCAACCTTGCTTTTTTGTCTCCAAACGCTGTCATAAGCTTTAGAATGATAAGCAAGACACGCACCAGCCAGAGCTTCCTCCCTTTGCAACTCAATCGAGTGGGGATTTCTTTGAAGCAATCCTTGAGCATTTTGAAACTTCTCCTTTGCCAGATTGTAATGCATAGCCACATCACCCACAACGAGTTTATTGAACTTGCTTAGAACAACCTTAAGTCTACTCAATTTTCTAGCAATACGCACCAGCCCTCTTCCTTTCATAGGCTTAGTCCAGCTCTGTAAAACAGTGTCTTTAAAAATCCTATGCTCAGTCCACATATTAAAAAATCTAAAAGGCTTAAGACCACTGTTAATAACAGCTCCCATTTTGAGGATGCAGTAGCAATGATCAGAAAGAAGGTCCCAATTAAACAAAGCTTCAGCTTGAGGGTACAGATCCAGCCATTCTTCATTTTTAAACACTCTATCCAGTTTAGAGTAGATTCTATTATCATTTTCTTGATTGTTAGTCCAAGTAAACTGAGACCCTATGGACCGCAGCTCATCAACTAACCCCAAAGCCCTCCAATTTTGAGCATCCTCCAACTCAACAGCAGTGATAATACGGCCACCCACTCTATCATTACCCTAAAAAACGGCATTGAAATCCCCTGTCACCACCCAAGGTTTAACAGGGAAACATAACCCAGCAAGATCACTCCATAGAGGAACTCTACCCTCTATGGTATTCCTTCCATAAACAAAAATAACACAGAATACTCTACTAGAATTAATCCCTTTAACATATAAGTGAACAAATTGGTCACTCTCCATTAGGATCTCAACAGTCACCACCTGAGGCAGCCACAAAACCAGAATACGACCCTCCGAATTAGAACCCGAAAAGTAATTCCACCCTTTAAAAGAAGTACTCACCATTTTCCCAATTTTATCACCATAAAGTTTGGTCTCCAAAAAAGCTCCAAGACCAATCTTATTCACAAAACAGAATTTACTTAGAGAAACCTGTTTCTCCCTTTTATTAATGCCTCTAACATTCCAGCTAAGCATGTTGTGACTCTCCATTAAACAAACTTGTTGAAGCTAATCCCAAGTTTGTGACCTCCATTACCTTATCCTGCAAAACACCATAAGAGTTTCTCAGGTTGCTCTGAATCTTCCTATTAACCTTCTTAAGACCACCTCCTCTTTTAGGAGCACTCCATTCCAGCTTGTCTGTCACATTAACATTTCTATCAGGAGCAACATCAGTGTGATCTGCATTCCTAACTTAAGCCTGAGACTGAGATATCCCCTGACCTGCATCTAATCCCTTATCATCTAGATCCTTCGTGACAGCAACCTTTTCTCCACTAGTAGCATTTGTTTCTTCTGAAATTGGTTGTTGTTCCATGAAACCTTGTTTAGTCTCAACTATTCCAGTATGACCTTTCAGCCTCCAAACCTCAGTAGGCTTCCTTTTACACATACTAATAGTATGACCAAACACCTTGCACCCACTGCACTGAGTTGGGAGCCACTCAAACTCCAGCAGCTGTTCCATTAATTGCCCTTTCTCATTAAGGAACTGAATAGATTTATGGAGATCCTCAACGATCTCAATTTCAACTAACACTCTAGCAAATTGCATCATCGACCTTTCCTTAGTAACTTTGTCTACCAGAAGTGGGTTCCCTATTGTGCTTACAAGAGCACTTAAGCATTTCGTACCCCAATATTGCAAACCCAGTCCTGGCAATCTAATCCAAACAGGGACAGTTTTCACATCCTTAAGAGTATCCAAATCAGCTGACCAAGGCTTCACTATCACTGGTTTTCTATCAAAGTGCAGAACCCCAGCTTCTAAAACCAAATCTCTTGTGGCCTCATCACGGAACTTAACAAGTGTAAGACCAGAATTAAGCCTAGAAATTCTCTCAATCCCTAGTTTACCCCAAATCCTTTTAACAAATCCCACAAAAACTGCGAATGGTGGGTTAGCCCCAAGCACCATACAAACTACAGCTGAATTCCAGAAAGAAGTCTCAACCTGAATCTCATCCAAATCAACTTGGGCAATCCGAATGCCTTCCTTAACAATTGGCTCCTCAAAAGTAAGTTTGGCCCCTCCTTGATTAGGCAGCAAGGAGCGAAACTGGGACCACTTATCTTTAGCCTGGCTCAAAAAATCATCCTCATCAACACCCTTATCCTTCCCAATCACTCCAGACCCCAAAACCCCTGACGGAACCCTTTCAGAATCTAAAGCATCTCGCGAACCAAAATCTGGGAAATCCACCATCGAATCTTTGAACTCATCATCTATATCCTCTGGTGCATCATGATCCTTCGTAGTTCTACTATCCTCACTTGTCTCTTGTGCCACCGGAGAAGCAATCACCGTTGAAACTAAAGCAGGCTTTTGGCTGTTCTTCTTGCGTCTCGCCATGGAGAAACCAGAGCTTAGCGTCGGGCCTTTTTAGTTTTTTGTTTGTATGAATTATTGATTGTTGATAATAAAATGTTGTAGTTAATTATTTGAATTATTGCTATTTAATTTGAGGTAAAAAAATGTTGTATTATTGATCTTAAAGGTTAAATATAAATTATGTTATAATTAATATTTTCAAAGAATTAACTTAATTTATTTTATAGTGAAAATATTTTATTATGATTTATTTTATGTTTATTTTGTTAGGGAATTTGGTATATGTTTGTGATTGGAAAAAAAATGATAAAAAGCTAAAAGAAAGGAAAAAAGGGGCATTTCCTTCATTCCATCCAGCTGCCTCCAAAGTGCCAGGCCCACTCGGCCCAGCAGAAGGCCCAACCGAACCCAGCCTGCTTGTCCCAGCCCAGGCCCGTGCCTCCTCTGCCCAGCTTTTGGGCCTGCCTGCTGTAGCACCTTTCAGCCCGCTTCTCCACTCCTGCGCCTGGCACCAAGCAGCAATCACACCTCCAGCTGCTGTTTCCTCACAACTGCCTGCGTCCTTCCCAAACTCCACTCCCAAAGACCTCTCCACGCCCATCAGCTCTTGGCAACTCCTTCCCAGCCGTTCCACCATCAACAACACAGCCCAATTCGGCCCACTGAAGCAAGCAGCTGCCCCAGCCACCTGCCACAGCCCACAACCCAGCAGCCAGCCACTTATTGAGCCCAACAAAATGCTTTTTTCCCCTTGTCCCCTTTGCCAAAAATACCAATTTTTTACCCAACTTTTCCACACATTTTACCCCAAAACATCATTATTACACCTTATAATTTACCCCTATTTGCCATATTATCATTAATTTAATTAATTTAATCAATTTAAATTGATTATTTTAATACTCATTTTTTGGCTATAAATAAGGGATTTGGGTGTGCATTTGAATGAGGAGGTTACCATACCAAAAATTCTACACATTTCAAAACCTCTCTATTCTCTTCATCTTCTTCTTCTTTTTGGTTATTTTCTATGTATTTTTAGAGGAATAATTTGGGGGTTCATCCTCCAAATTTTCCTATTTATGTTTGTAATTTTTAGTGTGTATTTGCTATTCTAGTTACGAGTTTCTAATCTTTTTAAGATTATTAAGGTGATGATGAAACAATTTGTAACTAGATAGTATTTATTTTGTATGTTGATTTCCCATTTTGTGCAACAAAGTTTATGGAATTTTCTTCTTCAAATATCTTCTTTCATCTTAAATATCATGTATTTTGGATTGTTAGCACATATTTACACTTTGTTCTTCATTAGTGCAAAAACATAATATTCTTTGTGTAAGATGTGCCATTAAATTGTACACATCCATGCTTAGAACAAAATATTATGTTTTGTCTTATAAATAATGTTCATTGATTTATTTGTTATTTCATTAGATTGATTTACACTAAATGCTTTGAAATTATAATTTTGAAAAGTGAAGAAAAATTCTATCTTTTTAGAAGTAATTTGTGCTTAAAATTATAAATTTATTTGGAAAATGATAGTTTGAATTATTTTAACTATCACTAAAACTTGGGAATCAATATACTTATAAATATTATTGAACTTATATTTTGTGGATTCTAATCCTTAATAATCTTATTTTACCATATTTTTTACAATTATTAATTTACTAATATATATTGTCTTTAATTTCTATATTATTGTCTTTTATTTTATTTTCATTATTAAAAAAAACTCATCAATCTTTGGAGCTAGGTTAGAATTTATTACATTTGATTTAAAATAGTTTTCTTTTTTATTTTAGACAACTCATTTGGGTTCGATCTCGTGCTTACACGAACACTATATTCCATATACGATTCGTGCGCTTGCGAGTATAAATATTTAAAACATACTTGTTTTGGGTCCATCACCTGTCTAGCGCTGGGGCGCCAGGAATGGTGCTGGGGCATCATCAGCAAACCAGAGAAAATTCTGGTCTTCTCCCCTGCGATTTCCCTTGAAAAAAAAACCTCCAAACCAATCCCAAACATCATCAAAACATCAAATTCAACCCCCAAACCTCATCTACATCACACCCTCATCAAAACCCAAGCAACCAAACTCAAGAACTTCCATTAATTCCCACCTAACACATCAAAATCCTTAACTGAAACTTATTAGAAAAATATTATAGAACTTTCATGGCTGAATTCCTTATCTCAAGCTTGTCTTAGATCCCCTTCAATGATTGAACCAAGGTCCTAAGCCCTCAAGCCTTGCTCTCCTAGCTTGGATCCTCAAATTGGCTCTCAAAAATCAAAAGGAAGAAGGAGAGAAGAACATGTACGGGAGAGAAAGAGATGAGGATGATGATGCTCTATTTTTACAATTCCACAGCCTTCTAAATGATACATATCCTTTGCCAAATGACCATATTGCTCCTAGGTCAATTAAAGGCCTCTAAAGACTTCCAAGGGTAAAATCATCCTTTCTCGCCTATCTCGCTAATTATAATTAACACCCTCCAATTCCCGTTATTCTCAATATTCTCAAATACCAATAATTCATATCCCGTTACCCTCTAATTCCCGACAACGTTCTAATCACCAAATTACCCCGAGACTCACTCCGAGCCCCGAACTTAATCCCGTTATGACTAGACTGAAAACTTGCATTCCATTATCGTCTCATGCCGAATGGCTCGAACCAATCCACATATAATGTGGTATTATTTATAATTCACCCCCATGCATGAAAATACACAATCACGCCCTCAACAGGCCAAATTACCAAAATGCCCTTATAATTAAAAATGAACCCATATGCATGCATTTGCCATCATATAATAATATAATTCACATAAACATGCATATAATCATTAAATATCATAATACATCAATTATGGCCCTCTCGGCCTCCTAATCAAGGTCCTAAACCTTATTAGGAAATTTGAGGCATTACAATTAATTTGATAAAGGATTTAAATAATTAATTAATTAATTAATCAATAGAAAATAATACATGCCTTGATTTTAAGTCCAACATGCTTATAATTAAATGGAAAATTTTACGGGCCTAAAGCCCATGAGAATATCGACCATTAGGCTAATATTATCTATTATTTTATTGAATTTTTAATTAAAATAAATGACCTAATTGAGCTTATAAAAGGAATGCTAAGTGAGAGTTGAAAACAAAAAGACTAATTGACAGAAAATCAGAAGATCTATTCTTGATGCTCTAGGTTTTAGATTCTCTCTACAACATAAGTCCTCTTCTAAACCTCAATTTTTCTCTTCTCTTCTATTATTCTTCTCTTTGTATCTATCTCATGTGTTGAGAATTTCCCACTCTAGTCTAGGTGATTCTAAGGATACTTTGGAAGGTTGTGAAGAAAATTGAAGAACGATTCAGTTTCTTGGTGATACCCTGCGACAGAAAGGATACAAGGGTTAGAGAAACTGAAGGAATGACTCAATCATTCCGTTGCACAATAATGTAAGTGTTCTTATCATTATCTCTATATGAATTCAATTTTAGAAACATGTTTTAGGTTGTCTCATATTAATTTGTCTAATATAAGATTTGCATGAAAATAAACAAGATCTTGTATACGTTTTCCCAACAATTGGCCTCAGAGCCTTTGGTAATCTTTATTTTTATGCATGAACATGGTAAAATTGAATTATTTGATGTGTTGAGTAATTGGATGGATTTCATGTTTTTTATGCTGCATATTGAATTTTATGTGATTATTAGCATATTTGGGTTATTCTGTTGTGTTTTCTTTGCAAATAATTTTTATATAGATACTTTATTTAATGTAAAACATGGTAAAAATTATTTAGAAAACGTTTTCGGGTTGAAAAATTACAAAAATTTTATTATTTTTTTTCCTTTCGGGCAGTGGCCGCGGCCTTGGTAACAGGGGCTAGTGGCCGCGACCACCATTAACCATTGCCCGCGGCCAGAACACGAAAAATGCCCAGATTGGTCCAGTGGCCGCGACCACCAACTTTCACCGTCCGCGGCCTACGATAATTTTTTTCTTAAAATTTGATTGTTGAATGTATTTTTTAATAGGTTAATACAATTATATCGGACCTTTTCTATTATTTAAAAATATATTTTTGAAATATGACATTTTTGTTGTTTGATCTTTTAAAAAATAGATATTATCTACAAAGATTCAAATTCAAATTTAAAAATAGGCTAACTTATTAATTTTAAATATTTAATATATTAAAATATTAGAATTAAGTTATTTGATATTACAAATATTTTTTAAATACTTGATTTTTTTTGAAATCTTTTATTTGAAAATAATAATATCTAATTATTCTATAGATTTTAATATATAAATAATTTGAAATTTGAAAATTTGTTGACAATATATTTTTATAGATATTTGAATTTGTTTAACTGTTTAAGATATATATATTTTTTCAAAAATAGCTGATGATATTTGTTTTAAAAACTTATAACTAATTAAATTTTTAAAAATATCACGTTTTTCAAACCAGTTAATAAAATATTTTTTTAATAAATGAGATTTAAATTAATTTTGGTTAATTGTTGATAAATCCTATTTAAATTAAATTAATATTTTTTTTTTCAAAATGACCTAAATTAAGTTGATTGTTGACAAATGAAATTTAAATTAACTTTTGTTAATTGTTGATAAATTTCATTTAAATTGACTTATTTATTTTTGCAAAAATTTAATTAATTCAAATTTTTGGATAAATTCTAGAAAATTAATTGTGGTATTTTTGCAAATGAAATAAATTGTAGTATTTTTGCATGAATTCATAGACTTGCTCATATAGTAACATGAATAAGCCCATTCGATTATAACATGGCTGTTTGAACTATATGTGATATTTTTGCAATTGGACTTAGATGCATATAGTGACTCATATGTTTCCTTAATATATGGATTTTTCCAAATAAAACATTCATAAAATGATAGGTTTTATTTGGGCTCATTAAAAAATGTAAAGTTTAAATTCCGCTCTTGTGGGTGATTCCACTTGTGAAGGCTCATTTGATTTGCATGACTATAGTAGGCCTAATCAATTAATAAAACGAAGGTTTAAATTCCTGTCTTTTGGACCTTGTGTTGAAGTTAGGGGGTCTTATTAGCGGGAACGACATACTGGACCCAACACTCCTCCATGCAAGCCCAATTGTTAAGACCCATTTGCCTGAGTTGGACTTACTTATATAGGTTCATTATAATAGTTCAACCTAAATATTGATTAGCAACAAATTAATTTTAATTTAATTGAATTTTGTTTCAATGTGACACTTTAGAATTAATAGAAGATTATAGGACTTTGGTTTTAAAAATTTAATTATACAATTTTTTTGGAGAACCATAGTCATTGATTTAAAAAAATTAATAATAAAAATACTATTTTTTATAATGAGCTTATTTTAAGAATTATATTCGATCTCCACCGTTGGTTTAACAAGGTTAATAGCATAATGGGGTCTCGAGATACTTTGATTCGTCCCCCTACGTAAGTTGTTCATTAGTTATTTTTACAAGGTTAAATTTCGAATGATAGATATTTATAGGTCAAATTCTACTAGACTCACCCATACGGTGACTATTGGGACTAAATCTATTGATTATCGAAACCGTGGGTCTAGCTCATAAAATAAGAGATTTTGTTTTCTTATTTTGATCAAATAGTAGGTTGTTAATAATGGTGTCCATTATTAAATGAGTTTACAACTCTATTTAACTAATGATATTTTTTTACTCTCGCCATCCGCGACAACGATATCATAGAATAGTTAAAAACCTAGAGAAATAGAGATATGATTATTTTGGTATTTTTCATCATATCTTACATATTTTTAGTATATGTTGTGTTATTTCTTGAAATTTGTGTGAATAGAAGTTTTATTGAGCAAAAATGATTGATTTCTATTTTATTGATAATTGGTAGTTTTAAGCATGGCTGTGTCTACTCCCATCCTTTCTCAACTTTCGATGGAGAAATCTACTGGAGAAAACTTCCTTAAGTGGAAGCAGAATATCAACATAGTGTTGATTGGTGACAATTCCGAGTTCGTTATGACTGAGGAATCCCCAGAAGTTCCAGTTGAAGGAGCTCTCAAGTCTGTAAGAGATAAATATGAGTGTTGGCAGGCGGCACTACATGTTGACTAGTATGGTCGACACTCTCAAGACAAATATGGATCGGCTTTAAGACATGTTTGGTGCAAAGTCTGTGTAGACTCATTTTGAGGCCACCAAGAAATATGCCAATGCTCGGATGGCACCATCTCCACCCGTTCGTGATCAACTCAACTATGGTAGGACACAACTCATGAACGAGCTTCAGAATTTCAAGTCTATCATGGGTAGACCAAGTATGGGAGGAGAAAAGAAGACAACTACTACTACTGTTGCTGATCCAGCTAAGGCTGAAGCTAATCGAGCTTCATCTTCAAAAGCTGGAAACAAGAGGAAAGATGGACAAAACAACAACCCCAAGCCTGCAAAGGCTGCAAAGATTAGTGCATAACCAAATGCACAGACGCCTAAGGGGAAGAAAAAGAAAAACAATAAAAGTAAAGGTAAGTGTTTTCACTACAAAGAGAAGAGGCATTGGAAACAAAATTGCCCTAAGTTTCTAGCAACGAAAAACAAAGGTAATGATTATAGTTCATATATCTTAGAAACATGTGTTTTAGAGAATGATAAATCCATTTGGATTATTGATTTTGGATCTACTAACCATATTTGTAACTCTTTATAGCTTCTTGAATCGTGGGAGGAAGTTGAGGAAGGCGACTTAAAGCTTAGAGTCGGAAATGGAGCGTTCGTTGCAATCCAAGCTAGAGGAAAAGCTCGCCTGAAGTTCAAAATAAATATTTAATCTTGAAAGATGTATTTTTTATTCCGGATTTTAGTAGAAA
This sequence comes from Humulus lupulus, assembly GCF_963169125.1. NCBI lineage: Eukaryota > Viridiplantae > Streptophyta > Magnoliopsida > Rosales > Cannabaceae > Humulus > Humulus lupulus. The sequence goes on from NC_084793.1 coordinate 215,319,848, forward strand.
TTTAATTTCAGTTTCCATGTTGCAATCAGAACAATTTGTTATGACTTTCACAAGTTCTAATATGTCTATTTCTTTAATTGGATCACAATTGTGTATTGCATGTTTGGAAAACGGGCTTTATATTCTGCGACCTAATGAACCCCTCACTCTTAACAATGATTTATTCAAAGTAGCTAAACCTAGGACCAATAAACGTCAAAATACCGATAATGATAACATGGCGTATTTATGGCATTTGAGACTAGGTCACATTAGCTATGATAGGATTCAAAGATTTACAAAGGACGGGCCTTCGAGGGAACTCACCTTAGGTGAATTATCTGTCTGTGAATCTTGTCTATTAGGCAAACTGACCAAGCGTCCATTCTCTGCAAAGGGTGATAGAGCCAAGGAACCATTTGGGCTTGTTCATTCAAATGTTTGTGGACCTTTGAATGTACAAGCCACAGGTGGTTTTGAGTATTTTGTCACTTTCATTGACGATTACACTAGATACTCATGTCTTTACCTAATGCATTGGAAATCAAAAACATTTTCAAAGTTTCAGGAATTCCTAGCTATGGCTCAGAACCAATTAGGTAAAATGTTAAAGATCTTGCGATCTGATAGGGGTGGAGAATATTTGGATATGCAGTTCCAAGATCATTTAACTAAACTTGGGATTTTATCACAACTTACTGCCCCACGTACTCCGCAACAAAATGGTGTAGCGGAACGCCGGAACAGAACATTATTGGAAATGGTTAGATGCATGCTTAGTTACTCAACTCTACCAACTTCGTTATGGGTACATGCAATTGAAACAGTGAATGACATTCTCAATGTCGTGCCATCCAAATCATTCCCCAAAACACCTTTAGAATGCTGTAATGGTCATGAACCTAGTTTACGCCATTATAGAATCTGGGGATGTCCCGGTCACGTCCTGAGGAAAAATGAAGGAAAGCTAGAACTGCGAACTGAAGTTTGCATGTTTGTTGGCTATCCTAAAGGCACTCGGGGTGGACTTTCCTATAGTCATTTAGAAAAGAAAGTGTTTACTTCTACGAATCTACTTTTCTATAAAATGACTATGTCCAAAACTTCAAACCGCGTAGGAAAGTAGTTTTAGAGGATATGGTTAAAGAATTGACTCCAACCAATGTTCCATCGTCATCAATGTGAGATGATGATGAAATTCCCACTCTTCATGTCCAACTAATGTAAGTCAATTTAAAAGAAGAACGTAACCACTGTTCCTGAGCAATCAGTCACGGAGCCTCGTCGTCGTGGGAGGGTTTCTAGGAAACCAGTTCACTATGGTTTGGATGGTGAAACCAATATGGTTGTTGGTGACATTGGTGATGATGATCCGGTTTCTTTCAAATAGGCAATAACTAGCCTTGAAAAAGGAACTATGTCTCGAAGCCATGAAACAGGAAATGGAGTCCATGTACTCAAATTTTGTCTGGGATTTTGTGGAAGCACCTAGTGACTTTAGGGCCATTGGGTGCAAGTGTATTTACAAGAAGAAACAAGGTGTTGATGGAAATATCGAAACTTATAAAGCTCTATTAGTGGCAAAGGGTTATACCCAAAGAGAAGGTGCGGACTATGAGGAAAATTTTAGTCTGGTAGCCATGCTCAAGTCCATTCGTATCCTCCTATCCATAGCAGCCGCACTCGACTATGAGATCTGGCAAATGGACGTCAAGACAACTTTTCTTAATGGAAAGCTTGACGAAGTCATTTATATGGATTAACCAGAAGGATTTAAATTAGCTGGACAAGAAGGAAAAGTTTGCAAGTTGAATAGGTCTATTTATGGACTTAAGCAAGCTTCTCATTCCTGGAATCTTAGGTTTGATGAAATAATAAATACCTATGGCTTTGAACAAAATATTAATGAGCCTTGTGTTTACCAACTGAAGGCAAATCAAATAGTGGTATTCCTGGTTCTTTATGTAGATGATATCTTACTCATTGGAAACAATGTTAAGAAATTTTTAGATGTAAAGAATTGATTGAACACTCAATTCCAGATGAAGGATTTGGGTGAAGCAAGTTACGTTCTAGGTATCCAGATCATTAGGGATAGAAATAACAAACTCTTAGCTCTATCTCAAGCAGCTTACATCGATAAAGTGTTTGAACGTTTCTCAATGACAAATTCCAAGAAAGGACGTCTGCTGTCTCGCCATGGAATTCATCTTTCAAAGAAGCAGTCTTTCCAGATTCCTAAAGAGGAAGATGCAATTGTTGGATTAAACTTATACAAGATCTTTATTTATTTTCATGTATATCTAATATTAAACAAATTAATACGAGATAGCCTAAAACATGTTTCTAAAATTAAATTCAAAGAGAAACAATGAATAGAATACTTACAGTATACGCAGTGGAATGAAAGAGTCCTTCCTTCAGTTTCTCTAACTCTTGTATCCTCTCTGTCGCAGAGTATTATCAAGAAACTGAACCGATCTTCTATTTTCTTCACAACCTTCCAATGTATCCTTAGAATCACCTAGACTAGTGTGGGAAATTCTCAACACATGAGATAGATACAGAGAAGAAGAAGAGAAAATAATCAAATAGGCTTAGAAAAGGACTTGTGTTTAGAGATAATCTAAAACTATCAGAAAATCTGACTTGTGACTTATTCTTTGACTTCTCTCTAAGCACTCATTTTATAGACTCAATTAGGCCATTTAATTTAATTAAAAAATCAATAAAATAATAGTCATTTTAAAGCCCTAGGTCGAAATTATCATGGACTTTAGGTCCGTGAAATTTCCCATTTGATTATAAGCCCATTGGACTTAAAAACAAGGCCTGTATTATTTTCTATTGATTTAATTAATTAAATAATTATTTAAATCCTTTATAAAATTAATTATTTATAATTTGAACCTTTGATTTAAATTTATTTATTAATTTAGATACCAATTTATCTTAATTAATAAATCTGCCATAATTTCTTTTTTCTTTTCAAAATTACACAACTCTGTGAAACTATCCAAAATTGACCTGGTCAACTTTGATAATTCTAATTGATAATTAAATCAATTAATTTAGACTATCTAGATGATTTTATCCAAGGTACAATGGGGACCATGGGCCTATGAAATCAAGCTCCAATAAGTTATCTTAAATCTAACAAATAAATTTACTAACTTATTAATTCCTCGTGACTCCACTATAGACTCGGAGTTGCACTCTTGAATTCATAGAACGCTCTTTAACAAATATAGATACGCTATTAATTATCCATTGTTATAACCATAATTGTCACTCAATCCTCTATAGACGATCTACAATGAGATAGGACTAAAATACCGTTTTACCCCTCATTGTATTTTATCCTTAAAACACTTAGTTCCTTGTAAATGATATTTCAGTAAACTAATATTAATTACTGAAATGAGATCTCTATCATTTAACACCTTGAACCAAACTAAAAGGAAACCATCGTTTCACTTCTTCATCAGAAGCTATAGATGTTCATATCTACGATTAACACTCCCACTCAATTATACTACCGAGTTCCCAAGATGTAAGTATGGGCTAGTCCGTAGGGTAAGCTGGTAACGAACAAGTCAAAGAACTCAAATAATACAATCAGTTAGAATACTAACCACTAGAATTGAGATTGAATTGACCTATGGTCAACTATATGATATGACTAGAATAGATAATAACGGTATGTTTACTTATCTTATCAACTGTCAATATCAGTCCAATCTGATGTAACAAATACATCCAATCTTATTTACTTTGCTAATGTTCTGGAAAGAACATAACACTGTAATGTGTAAGTAGATTATATCGTAGATTGGCAAGTTAGTGTAAATCCTGTCACTGACTAATCTTAGGACTAACTTATTTTGAACATATAATCATATTTATATTCCACTGTGATTACGTCATTATAAATAAGATTAGCTATCGAGATTTAATAGAAGTTTATATTAAACAAATAATCATGAAAATAAAACATGTGAGCAAAGTGATTAACCAAGTCTAAAAAATGATTTTTATTCTTTTATTGATAATAAAATGAGATTACAAAGAATTTGGGTTTTAATTAGGGCATAAAATCCCAACAAACTCCCACTTGCACTAATTGAAACTAATTCCTTAATTCTACTAATCCCATCTCCTTGATATGCTTATCAAATATAGCTTCTGGTAGTGTCTTTGAAAACAGATCCGCAAGATTGTCTTCAGTTGCAATCTTCATAACCTTCACATCTCCCCTGACCACATATTCTCGAATAATGTGATACTTCGTTTCTATATGCTTACTCCTCTTGTGACTTCGAGGTTCTTTCGAGTTGGCTATCGCTCTTGGATTGTCACAAAACAACACAAGCGGTTTATCCATTTCTGGAATAACACCAATATCTGAATAGAACTTCTTTAGCCAGACTATTTCCTTAGCTGCTTCTGACGCGGCTATGTACTCAGCCTCCATGGTGGAATCTGAGATTGCAGACTGATTTACGCTTCTCCAAATCACATCTCTACCCCCAAGAGTAAACACCATACCAGAAGTAGACTTCCTGTCATTGACATCAGTCTGAAAATATAAATCGGTGTAGCCTACAGGGTTCAGAACACCACCCTTGTAGACTAACATATAATCCCTAGTCCATCTCAAATACTTCAGGATATGCTTAACTGCTATCCAATGTTCCAGTCCTAGGTTTGACTGATACCTGCTCACTACTCCCACTGCATAGTAGATATCTGGTCTAGTACACAATGTGGCATACATCAGACTTCCAACTGCAGATGCATAAGGAACTTTTCTCATTGCATCTTCCTCTTCAGGAGTCTGGGGAGACTGCTTCTTTGAAAGATGAATTCCACGGCGGGATGGTAGACACCCTTTCTTGGAATTTTTCATTGAGAAATGTTCAAGCACTTTATCTATGTAAGCTGCTTGAGATAGAGCTAAGAGTCTGTTCTTTCTATCACTGATGATCTGGATACCTAGAACATAACTTGCTTCACCAAAATCCTTCATCTGGAATAGAGTGCTCAGCCAATTCTTCACATCTGATAATTTCTTAACATTGTTTCCAATGAGTAAGATATCATCTACATAAAGAACCAAGAATACCACTATTTGATTTTCCTTCAGTTGGTAAACACATGGCTCATCAATATTTTTTTCAAAGTCATAGATCTTGATTATTTCATCAAACCTAATTTTCCAGGAACGAGAAGCTTGCTTAAGTCCATAAATGGACCTATTCAACTTGCAAACTTTTCCTTCTTGTCCAGATACTTTAAATCCTTCTGGATGATCCATATAAATGACTTCGTCAAGCTTTCCATTAAGAAAGGATGTCTTGACGTCTATTTGCCAGATCTCATAATCAAGAGCGGCTGCTAAGGATAGGAGAATGCGAATGGATTTGAGCATGGCTATCGGACTAAAAGTTTCCTCATAGTCCATGCCTTCTCTGTGGGTACAACCCTTTGCCACTAATCAAGCTTTATAAGTCTCGATATTTCCATCAACAACTCGTTTCTTCTTGTAGATCCACTTGCACGCAATGGCCCTAAAGTCACTAGGTGCTTCCACAAGATCCCAGACGGAATTTGAGTACATGGACTCCATTTCCTGTTTCATGGCTTCAAGCCATAGTTCCTTTTCAGGGCTAGCCATTGCCTGTTTGAAAGACAACAGATCATCATCACTAGTGTCACCAACAACCATATTGGTTTCACCATCCAAACCATAGTGAACTGGGTTCCTAGAAACCCTCCCACTACGACGAGGCTCCGTGACTGTTCGCTCAGGAACAGTGGTACTTTCTTCATTTAAATCAACTTGCGTCGGTTGGACGTGAAGAGTGGGAATTTCATCATCAACTCGCGTTGATGACGATGGAACATTGGTTGGAGTCAAGTCTTTAACCATCTCCTCTAAAACTACTTTGCTGCGAGGTTTAAAGTTCTGGACATAGTCATTTTCCAGAAAAGTAGCATTTGTAGAAGTAACCACTTTCTTTTCTGAATGACTATAGAAAAGTCCACCCTGAGTACCTTTAGGATAGCCAACAAACATGCAAACCTCAGTTTGCGGTTCTAGCTTTCCCTCCTTTTTCCTCAGGACGTGAGCGGGACACCCCAGATTCTATAATGGCGTAAACTAGGTTCACGACCATTCCAGTGTTCTAAAGGTGTTTTGGGGATTGATTTATACGGCACGACATTGAGAATGTTGTTCACAGTTTCAATTGCATGTCCCCAGAACGAAGTTGGTAGAGTTGAGTAACTAAGCATGCATCTAACCATTTCCAATAAAGTTCTGTTCCGGCGTTCCGCTACACCATTTTGTTGCGAAGTACCTGGGGCAGTAAGTTGTGATAAAATCCCAAGTTCAGTTAAATGATCTTGGAATTGCATATCCAAAAATTCTCCACCCCTATCAGATCACAAGATCTTTAACGTTTTTCCTAATTGGTTCTAAGCCATTGTTAGGAATTCCTAAAACTTTGAAAATGTTTAGGATTTCCTATGCATTAGGTAAAGACATGGGTATCTAGAGTAATCGTCAATGAAAGTGATGAATTACTCAAAAACACCCCTGACTTGTACATTCAAAGGTCCACAAACATCTGAATGCACAAGACCAAGTGGTTCTTTGGCCCTATCACCCTTTGCAGAGAATGGGCGCTTGGTCAGTTTTGCTTCTAGACAAGATTCAAAGACAGGTAATTCACCTAAGGTGAGTTCCCTCAAAGGTCCGTCCTTTGTAAGTCTTTGAATCCTATCATAGCCAATGTGACCTAGTCTCAAGTGCCATAAATACGTCATACTATTGTTATTGGTCTTTCGACGTTTATTGGTCCTAGGTTTAACTACTTTGAATAAATCATTATTAAGAGCGAGGGGTTCGTTAGGTCGCAGAATATAAAGCCCGTTTTCCAAACATGCAATACACAATTGTGATCCATTGAAAGAAATAGATATATTAAAACTTGTGAAAGTCATAACAAATCGTTCTAATTGCAACATGGAAACTGAAATTAAATTTCTACTAAAATCCGGAATAAAAAACACATCTTCTAAAATTTAAAATTTATTTCCAAACTTCAGACGAGCTCTTCCTCTAGCTTGGACCGCAACGAACGCTCCGTTCCCAACTCTAAGCTTTAAGTCGCCTTCGTTCACTTCCTCCCATGATTCAAGAAGCTGTAAAGAGTTACAAACATGGTTAGTAGATCCAGAATCAATAATCCAAACAGAGTTATCATTCTCTAAAATACATGTTTCCAAGATAATGAACTATAATCATTACCTTTGTTTTTATCTGCTAGAAACTTGGGACAATCCTGTTTCCAATGCCCCTTCTCTTTGTAGTGGAAACATTTACCTTTACCTTTCTTGTTTTTCTTATTTTCCCCCTTAGGCGTCTGTGCACTTGGTTGTGCACTCACCTTTGCAGCCTCTGCAGGCTTGGGGTTGTTGCTTTGCTCACCTTTCCTCTTGTTTCCTGCTTTCGAAGACGAAGCTTGGTTAGCTTCAGCCTTAGCTGGATCAACAGCAGTAGTAGTAGCTGTCTTCTTTTCTCCTCCCTTACTAGGTACACCCATGATAGACTCAAAAGTCTGAAGCACATTCATGAGTTGTGTCAGACCATAGTTGAGTTTATTCAACACATAGTTGGTGGTGAATGGAAGGAAAGCTGGAGAAAGACTTTTGAGGATTAAGCCAACTTGAGTTTCCTCATCTATTATGGCTCCGTGCAGTTTAGCTTCTTGAAAGTAGTTTGTCATCTTGATTAGGTGATCACGAACATGTTGAGAAGGTGCCATTCGAGCATTGGCATATTTCTTGGTGGCCTCAAAACGAGTCTGCGCTGACTTGGCACCAAACATGTCTTGGAGCTGATCCATGATTTTGTACGCTGTCTCGACATTCTCCATCTTTATCTTGAGAGTGTCGACCATACTAGTCAACATGTAGTACCGCGCCTTGTTGTTAGCCGCCTGCCAACGCTCATACTTGTCCCTCATAGACTTCGTAGCTCCTTCAGCTGGAACTTCCGACGATTCCTCAGTCATGACGAACTTGGAGTTGTCACCAATCAACACAATGTTGATGTTCTGCTTCAAATTATGAAAGTTTTCTCCAGTGAGTTTCTCCATCAAAAGTTGAGAAAGGATGGGAGTAGACACAGCCATAATTAAACTACAAATTACCAATAAAATAGAAATCAATCGCATTTGCTCAATAAAACTTGTATTCACACATGTTTCAAGAAATAGCACAACATATACAAAAAATATGTAAGATATGAGAAAAAAATACCAAAAACAATCATATCTCTATTTCTTTAGGTTTTTAACTAATCTATGATCTCCTTGTCTCGGTTGGCGAGAGTAAAAAATATCATTAGTTAAATAGAGTTGTAAACTCATTTAATAATGGACACCACTATTAACAACCTACTATTCGATCAAAATAAGAAAACAAAATCTCTTATTTTATGAGCTAGACCCACGGTTTTAATAATCATAGATTTAGTCCTAGTAGTCATCGTAAGGGTGAGTCTAGTAGAATTTGACCTATAATTATCTATCTTTCAAAATCTAACCTTGTCAAAATAACTAATGAACACATTTCGTAGGGGGACGAATCAAAGCGTCTCGAGGCCCCATTAAGCTATTGACTATGTTAAACCAACGGTGGAGATCGAATATAATTATTAAAATAAGCTCATTATAAAATTTAAAAATAGTATTTTTTATTATTTAGTTTTAGAAAATTAATGACTATTGTTGACGCCGTTTTTCGTCAACAGATAAAAGAAGAGCACAAAAACAATGAATAACGATGGCCAAACGAAACAAACAAATCAAGCACACGGTTTTTTACGTAGTTCAGTAGTTAAATCTGCCTAGTCCACGAGTCTCTGTTATTAATCTTAAGATTATCTCTGAAAAATTCTTTAGCATGCATTCTCCAGAGTTTTCTCTCAAGGATCAGAATTTCGGTCCATTACAATGGTGCATGACTTCTCTATTTATAGAGAAGGATGCAGAATACTATCCCACATATTTTGGGTAGTTACTCTTTTGTGAATTAAATAAATGGCTTTAAATGCCTTTAATCAGATAAAAAAGGAAACGTCCCTGAAGACCAGGAAACGCATAACTGACTAAATAATATCCCACGATTCTTGGGGATTTACATCAATAAATGAGGATTACATCTCATGTTTACAATACTTGTAGATATTCAAGGTGGTTATAGCGTATCTCCAAGGCTTTAGCATCTCAGGTTTCACGTCATTGTGCGAGCCACTGACATCTCCCGAGCTGACATTGCTTTCGAGATAGTACATCGAGCTCAAGACCCCTGCTCCGAAGTTGTTCCTGAAGATGAGGGTGTTCTCAGAGCTACCTTTCGAGATCGAAATCATTTCGAGGTCACCACATTCGAGATCATATATCGTACTTTGCAGACTCGATATACCATCCTGGAGCATACCCCAATCCTTGCGAGACCATTTGTAGCGGACTCAGCTTTCGAGGTCACATTCACTATGGCTCGAAATCTGGGTATAACATCTTGCCCCCTCAAAAGTATTTGTTCGAATCCTAAGAGAAGGAAACTTTTGAACTACCTTTTCTGGGAACCGTACCGTCATACACTTTCGAAAATGGTCACGTGTCAGCTAGGTATTGCTCACTTTAGGTACTTGAGTACCTTGGGAACACGCCCACGATCGTCCGTCTGACAACTTTTAGGCGCCTTCTTGTCATTGATCCCCATCCGTTCGATCTAGTGAGAATTTCACTCGACGCTCCTGATTAATTCCATTTTCCCACCTATATATACAAGACCCCCCTCTTCGTCTTCTTCTTCACGTTTGTTCATCGTAAGCAAGAAAAGAAAAACAACCAGAGAACCAGAGACTCTCCTAAAAAGCTTCTGTCCCGCGCATGTTTTATCGACCCAAGAAACAAAGAAATCCTGGTCTGTTCGAGTCAGTGAGTTCTTTCTTGCAACCTCTTCTCCAATCGACCATTTCGCTGCAATCACCATCACTGTGTAAGTATGCCATTTTTGTTGTTTTTTTTTATACTGTTTTTGCTGTGTATGCTAGTTTATGTTCTTAGCATAATAAGATAGGGGGTTTCGTTTCGATAGGCTTTCAAGTTTCCCAGACTTCCCCTGCTGGATTTCGCATCCCAGTTTTAACGTTTGAGCGAAGTTTCAACTTTCTGGGTTTTGAAAATTTTAGGCCATGTTTCTTGTACATTAAGTTTTCGGGTAAGAACCCTTGTCCTTGACAAATGCACGAAACCCAAGAATGCCCTTCCTGGCTAACCGCCACCTTTCTTTCCCTTGAATTTCGGGATTTTCAAAAGATCATCCACGCTCCTTTTCTTTCCTGTGGAACACACGCTCTGACTCTTTAGTAAGGGTCTCAATATTTAATTTTTTGTTCCTAAATCCCCGAGCTCATACCATCGAGCTCGTGATTCTTGCATGCATGGCCCTCACCATTTTTTCTTTCTCGTTAGATGTCACAGAATCTGGAAAGACGGTGGGGGTCATTGCGAGCCATCCCTTACGAGCCTAAATCTCCAAGCCCAGAATCGCTGTTCGTCCGGAATCAGCGTCGGATAAAAGAATATGAGCTTGCGCGTGAGCAAGAGGACACTCGAGCCCACTATCGCCGTCAGATAGACGAGGTCATTGAAAAGAAGAGAAGAGTTCTTCGGGAGGCCATCTATCCGGAGCCCAACCCAGGACCTAGGCCAATCCCCCTCGACCCTGCGTTAAAAGTCACGGTTGCATATCATCCGGGGGAACTCCAATTTTCTTTAATGGCGGAGCCTTCGTCTTCGCAGCCTAGGAGGGAGATGTTCGAAGCCGAGTTCTACCAGAGCTCGGTTACCACCACCGACCAAATAACTGACATCTTGGCCCTCCATGGCCTTAGTTTGTTGGACACCCTGAAGTGTCGAGCTCCGGCTAGTCATGAACGGAGCTGTTTTGCCCCTGGGGGCCGCGATGCCAGTGTGAAATATGCGGCCTGGAGCCAGGACCATATAAGGGCGGGAGCTCTGCTGTCCTTGAAGTCCTTTTTCAGAGACTTCACTGATTTCGTTGGGTTGGATCCATTCCAACTCAACACCAATTCGTACAGGGTGCTGTCTGCCCTGAGGTCCTTGTATCACGAGCTGCAGTGGAAAGGACCTTCACCTCAAGAGATTTTATATCTATTTTGTTTGAAAAGTAACCCCTCCCGAGCTCGGGGAGGGGATGGTTTTTACTACCTCTCGAGCTATCCCAAAGAGACGAAGATTTTTGAAGATCTTCCCAACCACCCTCCTGACTCCAAAAAGGCTTTTTTCTGGACAGACGGTCTGTCCCTGTCTCGACATCGTTCTTTCAGGCGGATTCGTAAGTACTCTTGTTACTTTTTTTTTTTTTGAGCTCGAAGTTTTAGCCCTTAAGACCATACTTAGCTGAAATGTGCTTCGCCTTTCAGCTAATTTTCAGCGTCCCTCCCCCTCCAAGACAATGAGGGAACACAGAGAGGCCTTGCTCCGACTTCCTTATGGTAGGAGGTCTCTCTCGTATCTTCTTCATGAGGACCAGCTCCGAGCCTGTGGGTTGTTGGGAGAAGGCCAGTCAACCTCTGACTGGTCTAACAAAAAATACGAACGTTGGGAGGAGGTGCCACAGCCCACAAGCACCCTTCTTCCGAGGAGAGAAAAGAGGGCATCTCTCCCAGTTCGCTTGAGGAGTCCGCGATCTGGGAATGAAGCCAACGACGAGGCCTCGAGCTCGGACTCAGATGAAGGTAAAACCCTTCCTACTTCGAGAATGTGGTCCCCCACTTTGCTAAAACACAGGCCCAATAGGTTAGTCTCGTGCCCACAGGATAGATACCACTTCTACATATGGAGTTGGGTAGACGACTGTGTCCATAGGTTTGATAGTGGGCTCGGGAAATATGACACTATGTACACCACGGACGAGGTGTGGAATGGGATAGCTGTGCAGTATGGGACCAATGATTATAGGGACCTCTCGAGGTTATCACCAACTTATAGGGAAGGCACTCCCCCCGCCTCTTCTGAAGACGGGGGAATTTCATGGTCCCCAAGCTCAAGCTCGGGGGAAAGTTCCAGTTAGGTTTTTTCTACCATCACTCTATACGTCTGTGATACTGAAGTAACTTGTACACCTCTTTTACTGACTGACTGTGTTGACTTGTGCAGGCGAGATGGACTCCGACCTTGATACCCTTATTGACAATGCGGGTGCCAAGAGGAGCAAACGCCCCAGGGCAGGGTCACTGAAAACCAGCCAGCCGGGGAAAGGCTCCAAAAGATCTAAGAAAACGCCTCCTCCTGCCCCGCCGGCTTCGAGCTCTGCTGCTGCGTCGACTGGCCAGACTAGCGCCCCCACGACGATGCCATCCTCGCAGGCCGTCGTCTCTGTGGTGGCATCGGCCTCGCTGGCTGGTATCCCTGTCGTGGTTGAGTCCCAAACTCCTGTGGTGGGTCAAACGTCTTCTGCTCAGCTCGTCAAGAGACCTTCTGCTTCTTGAGCTCAGAAGCTAACCATCTCCACCCATATGGACTCATACGTGGCGGATAACGCTGCCGGACCTCATGGATCTACGCTGATTTCGGATGTCATGTCCCGGATCGGCCAGAGCTACGAAAGTTTCGAAGCTCCCTAGTGGCAGTGCTTAACTGGCACCCGAGACCGCACTGTTCTTTACGAGAAGAGTATCGAGCACACTGCTGCAGTAAGTATTTTTCCATATTTCTTTCGCTTATATCCATGCTGTCTTAAGGCTAATGGTGGTTTCTTCCTTTTTTCAGGCTCTTGCCTTCATGGCCCAGCTCAATTACGAGCTTAATAACGAGATCCATTCGAGCAGGACCCATGCCCAAGAGGCGAAGGACCTCCACCTTAGAGCGAACGATGATCTGAAGGAGGCGAATGCTAAGCTCGAGACAGTGGTTAAGGAGCGTGAGGATATGGCCAAGGAGCTCGGAAAGCTGAAAACTGAACTCGAGGAGCAAAAGAAAGATAACACCCAGCTTCGGGAGACCAATAAGAAGCTTGAGGAGGACAAGACCGCCACCTTCGACCTTATAGAGGATGTCAAAGCTCGCCTTACTGCCGAGTACAAAGAAAAGAAGGAAAAGGCGGTCGACTTAGCCATGTACCGGATGTGGGCTTATAACGAAGAGCTGGACACCAGTTTTTGGGTCCCCACGAGGCGCCGTTTCTTGAACGATGGAATGCTCGGCTCGAGAAGGAATAGGCTGAATGGCTTGAGAAGGAGAAGGCTGAGCAGCTCAAGAAGGAAAAGGCTGCTCCGGGCACCATTTCGGAGGAAGCTCAGGAGGATAGTCATGCTATTTGTCCTGAGGGGTCCGGTGCCACTGATGCTGAGAAGGCCAAGGAGACTCCTTCTTTGAATCTGGCCTCGGGGAGATCAGTTATCGGGGCTGCGTCCCCTTATTTCTGTAATTATTTTAATTTATGCCCACGGGGCTGATACAATTCCCTTTACTATTCTTTTATATGCTTTACATTTCTTGGCTCGAAATATTTTGCACATTTTTATATTGATGAACCGGTTATGTTTATTTATTCATACAAACATAGTTTGGATTTTAGGCTCGAAATTCGATGCATTCATGCATAGTTTATTCGAATTATCCACTTCCGACCTCGTTACTTATCAAGGTCGGATATTACTTTAACCATGAACTCAAGAGTACTTATATGGTGTGTAATATGAATGATCTGGTTTTATCTTCTTTTTTTTTTTTTTTTTTTTAGTCACTTTTCCTCATCCTCAGTTTTTGCTCCGAGGTTAAGAGTTCGAAACTATTTTTCTTTAAGATATTCCAGCCTCGATCTCGACTTATCTCGAAATAGGTTTAGGTTCCTACTTATCATCGACTAATTTTTTGGCTGGTTTGTTCCAGACTTGTTAAGTTTGCACATCTGGTTAACTCCAAACGTTTTAGGTTTTTGGTAGTTCGGTTATGTCCGAACTATCTAAGCTCGCGTAATTGGTTATCTCCAAATACTTTTATCTTTTTGGTAGTTCGGTTATGTCCGAACTATCTAAGCTCGCGTACTTGGTTATCTCCAAATACTTTTATGTTTTTTATTTTTTAAGCTGGTGGTATGTATACCAATGATGCCCCCTTAATATCCTATGAGTGTGACCATAGGTTATTAAATTAAGAGAGATTGCAAAAATAAAAAGAAATTACATATGGAACAAAATAGACCTTTTATTTGATGAAATTTAAAAACAAACAAACAAACTAGTACAGATAGAAAGTCATGGTTACAGGCAACACTTTTCCTATACTATTGATAGTACGGTCTAAGGTGTTCGCCATTCCATGCTCGTGGTATCAGGCTCCCATCTAATCTCGCGAGTTTGTACACGCCAGGTCGGATGACTGACTCTATCTGGTATGGTCCTTCCTAGTTCGGCCCGAGCACTCCAGCTGCTGGATCTCGGGTTGCTAAGAATACGCGTCTCAAAATCAGGTCTCCCACTCCGAACTTTCGATCTCGAACCCTCTTATTGAAATATCTTGTGGTTCGTTGCTGGTAAGCAGCATTTCTCAGCTGAGCCTCTTCTCTTTTTTCTTCGATCAAGTCTAGGGTTTCTTCGAGCTGAGTATGATTGGAACTTTGATTGTAAATCTGAGTTCGGATCGTCGGAATTTCGACCTCGATGGGCAACATCGCCTCGCAGCCGTACGCTAGAGAGAACGGAGTATGTCCTGTTGATGTCCGAGCTGTAGTCCTATATCCCCAAAGGACTTGAGGCAATTCCTCGGGCCATCGTCCCTTTGCCTCTTCTAACTTTTTCTTTAGAGAGCTCTTGAGAGTTTTGTTAACGGCTTCGACCTGACCATTTGCTTGAGGGTGAGCCACTGATGAAAAACTCTTTATTATACCGTTCTTGTCACAAAAGTTGGTGAATAAGTCGCAATCGAACTGGGTCCCGTTATCGGATACGATCTTTCTCGGTACTCCGTATCGGCATACGATGTTCTTTACCACAAAATCAAGGATCTTTTTCGAAGTTATGGTCGCCAATGGTTCAGCCTCTGTCCACTTTGTGAAGTAATCAACGGCGACCATGGCATATTTAACTCCGCCTTTGCCAGTTGGGAGTGAGCCTATGAGGTCGATTCCCCATACCGCGAAAGGCCATGGGGATGTCAACATGGTCAGTTCGGAAGGTGGAGCTCGGGGTATCGTGGCGAATCTCTGGCATTTGTCGCACTTTTTCACGTACTCGAAAGAGTCTGTTTTTATGGTTGGCCAGAAATATCCTTGGCGTATAATCTTCTTGGATAGGCTATGCCCCCTGGTATGGTCTCCGCAGAACCCTTCATGAATTTCTTCAATGATCTTCTTAGCCTCGGGAGGAGTTATACATCTAAGCAGCGGCATGGAGTACCCTCTTTTGTATAACTTTCCATCCAGAATGGTGTAACGAGGAAGTTGATACATCAACCTTCGAGCTTGATTTCGATCTCTTGGAAGAATTCCATTTTCGAGATAATCAACTATCGGACTCATCCAGGTTGGTTCTGTTTCAATCATACACACATCTTCC